>NC_088408.1:77771052-78071052 GCF_034236695.1 Oncorhynchus nerka
TCATGAGACTCCAAGTTACACAATAAATGTTCCTTTTGTTCGATAAAGAGTCTTTTTATATCCAAAACCTCCATTTGGTTGGCGCGTTTTGTTCAGAAATCCACAGGCTCGTGCAGGTCACGACGGGCAGATGGAAATTCCAAATAGTATCTGTAAAGTTCGTAGAAACATGTCCAAAGTTCTTTTATAATCAATCCTCAGGTTGTTTTTACAATAAATAATAAATAATATTTCAACCGGACCGTAGCTTTTTCAATAGGAGAGAGAGAAAAGGTCTGCTCCAAGCTGCTCGCGCATGCAAAACTCTGGGGACACACAGCTATCCACTGATGCGATGTGATCATTCTCACTCATTTTTCAGAATAAAAGCCTGAAACTATGTCTAAAGACACGTGGAAGCTATAGGGAAAGGAATCTGGTCGATATCGATTTAAATGGAGGACAGGCATCCAATAGAACAGGGAGATTCGTTTCTCGTCGGCACTTCCGGGTTGGATTTTCCTCAGGTTTTCGCCTGCAATATCAGTTATGTTATACTCACAGACAATGTTTTGGAAACTTAACCTCTTAAGTCGACCCTCTACTTTTTTGAACATTCTGTTAAAAATCGCGCAACATTTCAGCGCCCTGCTACTCATGCCAGGAATATAGTATATGCATTTGCTTAGTCTGTATGGATAGAAAACACTCAGACGTTTATAAAACTGGTTAAATCACTGCTGTGGCTTTACCAGAACGGCATTTACATCGAAAAGCACAGGAAAAACTGATCACTGAAAATGGGAAAATATATCCATGCGCTACTTGAACCCATTGATAAAGGTGAACCACAATTAATTGACTGAGGTTGCAGTACCTACAGCCTCCACACGGTGTCTAGAGTCTTGTCATTTCCCTTCGAGTTTTTTCTTGGTCAAACACATGCAGGGCACCGTATCTCCTCTGGTCTAGGACCGGATATTTTCGTTGAGTTTCTAGCCGGACATTTTTCCAGACGGACAGCTAATGATCTTTACATCGCCTCCTGATGAATTTTATCGCTTATTAACGTTTACTAATACCTAAAGTTGCATTACAAACGTATTTCGAAGTGTTTTGTGAAAGTTTATCGTCGACTTTTTGAATTTTAAAAAATGACGTTACGTTTTGAAACTATGTTTTTTTCGTTTATCACACAGTCTACATATAACGATATCTAGGCTTTATATGGACCAATTTAATCGAAATAAAGACCCAAATAGTGTTTATGGGACATCTAGGAGTGCCAACAAAGAAGATGGTGAAAGGTAATGAATGTTTTCTATTTTATTGTGCGGTTTGTATAACGCCGAAATGCTAATTATTTTGTTTACGTCCCCTGTGGGTCTTTTGGGGTGTTACATGCTATCAGATAATAGCTTCTCATGCTTTCGCCGAAAAGCATTTTAAAAATCTGACTTGTTGCCTGGATTCACAACGAGTGTAGCTTTAATTCGATACCCTGCATGTGTATTTTAATGAACTTTTGAGTTTTAACTAATACTATTAGCATTTAGCGTAGCGCATTTGCATTTCCAGAGCTCTAGTTGGGACGCAAGCGTCCCGAGTAGAAGCAAGAGGTTAAGAGTGTTTTCTATCCTAATCTGACAATTATATGCATATTCTAGCTTCTGGGCCTGAGAAATAGGCAGTTTCATTTGAGTACCTTTTTCATCCAAACATCAAAATACTGCCCGCTAGTCTCAAGAGGTTTTAAGCAAATGTTCATATTGATAAAACTAACACTGTGTGGAAATGATCCCACTCATGGTTTACATATAGATTTTTGACTTAGCATGATTGACAAATGAGGCCCAGGCCTCTACGCTATAAGCACTCAGTCATGCATTGAAGAGTATTTTTTTGCAAACAGTGGTTGAGTTTTATTAATAGCTTAAATTATGACTATCCAATCTACTCATCACATTGCGAATAGTAAATCTGCAAATGCGATGAGGCATGGAATGCTTTATTATAAAGGTGCATTCTTATGGTGAAAATTTGCTTCCCCAAACTTGAAACTTACGCGCCAACTATGCATTGGCTAGTGATTTTGCTGTTAGTTACTGGTATTGTTGGCTGAGGAAAAGTAAATGTGGACAGTTATTCTAACATCTTCAGGACACATGTCATATCCTCGACTTGCAGTTCTGTAAAGATTAATTACCATAATCTAAATGTGATATCTATCATTCTGAGCACCGTGGGTGGATGCCCTAATCAGGGTATGCACCCAATACATTTATCAAATGTCCAGTATATTAAAATATTGCCGATCAAATATCCGGCACTACATTTCCATAAAGGAAATCCTGATTGGAATGTAGTGCTCTGTCTCATCCCTGACTCTTTCCCATGTTGTAGCCGTGAACCTGAGGAGAACCTAAATGGAGCCTCACTGGGCTGACACCCTGTGGTTAATTAGAGGACAGCCGCAACGAAGAGACACACAAACACAAACACACACAGATGTCTACGGCTGCTACATACATGAAGGGAACGATTGAGCATTTCCCATATAATTGATGAGGATCTTCATATGGCAAATGTACGGTCCCTTACTAGACTTCCACGAGTGTTATTGAAATAGGTCGAGAGCCTTGAGTCGTGCGCCAGGGCCAGCTCCCCTGGGAAGTCATCAAATGAAGTCTCGGACATTTGGTTTCTGTTTTATGAAATGTTTAATGTTTGGTCATTTTTCCGCTGTACCGGAACATTCTACCAGATGGCGACTGGCTGCTTATTGTAAATGGACAAAACATCACCAAACGGACATGGCCATTTCTCCTAAACAATAAAGACTTTGAAGATGAAACTCAGTGAGCATTGGCCAAATGGGCTTTTAGCCCAGAAACAAGTTGGCGTCGAGGCCTCAATGCTTTTTGAGTTAAGGCCCATTTTCTGGGATTAAAGGTCAAAAACAGTAATAGAGGGCAAATTTGACCGCTTCACGTCAAAGTACATGAACCTACAGAGTAAAAAAAAACGAACCAGCCATTTATCTATCGTAATTTACGAAAAATTGTACAATGTACGATTGTATTTATGTGGCAACAACGAGACAGCCTACAGGGAGGAGGTGAGGGCCCTCGGAGTGTGGTGTCAGGAAAATAACCTCACACTCAACGTCAACAAAACAAAGGAGATAATCGTGGACTTCAGGAAACAGCAGAGGGAGCACCCCCCTATCCACATCGACGGGACAGTAGTGGAGAAGGTGGAAAGTTTTAAGTTCCTCGGCATACACATCACAGACAAACTGAAATGGTCCACCCACACAGACAGCGTGGTGAAGAAGGCGCAACAGCGCAATAGCGCCTCTTCAACCTCAGGAGGCTGAAGAAATGTGGCTTTTCATCGAAAACACTCATAAATTTTTACAGATGCACAATCGAGAGCATCCTGTTGGGCTGTATCCACCGCCTGGTACGGCAACTGCTATGCCCACAACTGTAAGGCTCTCCAGAGGGCAGTGACGTCTGCACAACGCATCAGTGGGGGCAAACTACCTGCCCTCCAGGACACCTACATCACTCGATGTGACAGGAAGGCCATAAAGATCATCAAGGACAAAACCCACCCGAGCCACTGCATGTTCATACCGTCATATCATCCAGAAGGCGAGGTCAGTACAGGTGCATCGAAGCTGGGACCGAGAGACTGAAAAGCAGCTTCTATCTCAAAGCCATCAGACTGTTAAACAGCCATCACTAACACTGAGTGGCTGCTGCCAACATATGACTCAAATCTCTAGCCACTTTAATAAAAATAGGATGTAATAAATGTATCACTAGTCACTTTAAACAATGCCACTTTATATAATGTTTACATACCCTACATTACTCATCTCATATGGATGTACTGTACTCTATACCATCTACTGCATCTTGCCTATGCCGCACGGCCATCGCTCGTCCACATATTTATATGTACATATTCTTATTCATTCCTTTACACTTGTGTGTGTATAAGGTAGTTGTTGTGAAATTGTTAGATTACTTGTTAGATATTACTTCATGGTCAGAACAGTCAGAACTAGAAGCACAAGCATTTCGCAACACTCGCATTAACATCTGCTATCCATGTGTATGTGACCAATAACATTTCATTTAATTTGATGAAGGTTAAAGAAATGTGTTATTTTTTCCAAAAAAGTTATAGATCCAGTTGCAGCGTGTCCAGACAAATCCGTTAAGGCGGGTTTCAGAGCTCTACGTGATTTCTGTGATTTTCTGAACTTACACACACACACACACACACACACAGTCAATAGGGAGTGACACAGTGTGAGACTTAGACACACAGAACCTGCAAAAGTTACCTGCGTTCGAACTATCAAAGAATTGTCAGACCTAGAGCTCTGAAACTTTATATACATGTTTTGGAGCTTAAGTAGATAGTGCACGGTGATTTATGTGGCCCTAGAAGGTTCTCAGGCCGAGAAACAGTCTCGTACATTTGCAATGACTTCAATTCATTTTGACCATTGCAAAAATGACGACATTTAGAAAAGTCACAAAGTCACAACACTAGGTGCATTGAAACCGCCTCGGCCCATAGAGATGGACCCTAAAGTTTCTGTCTGACAGCTCATTCAGGGACCCCGTAGCAACGTCCAGAAAAAGTGGATTTTCAGCACTAATTAAGGTCGGTGCTCAGGCTCCGACTGACCTATTGAGCCAAAACTCGGAGTTCTGGGTCACCTCAGCTAGGCCTACACGTAATGTCAGAACTCGACCCGCAGAAGGAGAGTAACTACAGTCGTGGCCAAAAGTTTTGAGAATGACACAAATATTAATTTACACAATGTTTGCTGCATCCGTGTCTTTAGATATTTTTGTCAGATGTTACTATGGAATACTGAAGTATAATTACAAGCATTTCATAAGTGTCAAAGGCTTTCATTGACAATTACATGAAGTTGATGCTAAGAGTCAATATTTGCAGTGTTGACCCTTCTTTTTCAAGACCTCTGATATCCGCCCTGGCATGCTGTCAGTTAACTTCTGGGCCACATCCTGACTGATGGCAGCCCATTCTTGCATAATATATGCTTGGAGTTTGTCAGAATTTGTGGGGTTTTGTTTGTCCACCCACCTCTTGAGGATTGACCACAAGTTCTCAATGGGATTAACCTTTTGCGACTAGCAAACCCGTATCCGGGAGCGTAATCATGGCCTCAAATGCATTAGCATAACGCAGCGGACATACATACCACTAGAAACTTTTCCTATTCATGAAAATCTCAAATGAAATGAATAAAATATATTCAAACACAAGCTTAGCCTTTTGTTAACAACACTGTCATCTCAGATTTTCAAAATATGCATTACAGCCAACGCTAGACAAGCATTTGTGTAAGTTTATCATGGCATAATGCTATGCTAGGCTCTGCTGGCAGCAGGCAACATTTTCACGAAAATAAGAAAAGCAACAAAATTAAATAATTTACCTTTGAAGAACTTCGGATGCTTTCGGATGTTTTCACTCAGAAGACTCCCAGTTAGATTTTTGTAGGCGAAAAAGCTCCCGTTTCTTCATCATGCTTGGCTGAGAAATCGACCGAAAAATGCTACTACTACAACGCCAAACTTTTTTCAAAATTAGCTACATAATATCGACAGAAACACGGCAAACGTTGTTTAGGATCCATCCTCAAGGTGTTTTTAACAAATATATTTGATAATATATCCGTCGAGACAATTGGTTTCTCATAAGAAGCGATTGGAAAAATGGCTACCTCAAGATTTTCTGCGGGAGACACCATGTGACCACATGCTATATATGGTCCCTTACAGCCATTCTTCAATGGATTACGCAATAATTGCGACGGAGGACACCAAGCGACCACCTGGTAGATGTAGTCTCTTGTGGTCATCTTCCAATGATATGCCTACAAATACGTCACAATGCTGTAGACACCTTGGGGAATGTGTGGAAAACGTAAGCTCATTCGTAGCTCATTCATAGCCATATAAGGAGTCATTGGCATGAGGCGGTTTTAAAAAATGCGACACTTCCTGATTGGATTTTTATCTGGGTTTCGCCTGTAACATCAGTTCTGTTGCACTCACAGACAATATCTTTGCAGTTTTGGAAACGTCAGAGTGTTTCCAAAGCTGTCAATTATATGCACAGTCGAGCATCTTGTCGTAACAAAATATCTTGTTTAACCTGTTGAAGCTATGGGGGCGCTATTTCATTATTGGATAAAAAAAACGTTCCCGTTTTAAGCGCAATATTTTGTCACGAAAAGATGCTCGACTATGCATATAATTGGCAGCGTTGGAAAGAAAACACTCTGACGTTTTCAAAACTGCAAAGATATTATATGTGAGTGCCACAGAACTCATGCTACAGGCGAAACCAAGATGAAACCTCAAACAGGAAATGAGCAGAATTTTTGAGGCTCTGTTTTTCCATCGTCTCCTTATATGGCTGTGAATGTGCCATGAACGAGCTTATGCTCTCTGCCGTTCGTCCAAGATGTCTGCAGCATTGTGACGTATTTGTAGGCATATCATTGGAAGATTGGCCATAAGAGACTACATTTGCCAGGGGTCCGCCCCGTGTCCTTTGTCTAAATTGGTGCGTAATTCTCAGCTGCAGGTATTTTCCCATGCGATTCAGAGGGGAAAGCACACTTCCAGGAACGATATATAATCGAAGAGATATGTAGAAAAACACCTCGAGGATTGATTCTAAACAACGTTTGCCATGTTTCAGTCGATATTATGGAGTTATTTTGGAAAAAGTTCTGCGTTTTTATAACTGAATTTTCAGGGTTTTTTGGTAGCCAAACATGACACAGAAAACGGACCGATTTCTCCTGCACAAATAATCTTTCAGGAAAAACGGAACATTTGCTATCTAACTGAGAGTCTCCTCATTGAAAACATCCAAAGTTCTTCAAAGGTAAATTATTTTATTTGAATGGTTTTCTGGTTTTTGTGAAAATGTTGCCTGCTGAATGCTAACGCTAAATGCTGCTACACAAATGCTTGTTTTGCTATGGTTGAGAAGCATATTTTTGAAAATCTGAGATGACAGTGTTGTTAACAAAAGGCTAAGCTTGAGAGCTAGCATATTTATTTCATTTCATTTGCGATTTTCATGAATAGTTAACGTTGCGTTATGGTAATGAGCTTGAGGCTGTATTCACGATCCCAGATCCGGGATGGCTCGACGCAAGAAGTTAAAACGGGAACTTTTTTCATCCAAATTTTTTAATAGCGCTAACTAGTCGCAAGAAGGGGAGTATCGTGGCCATGGACCCAAAATATCGATGTTTTGTTCTCCGAGCCACTTAGTTATCACTTTTGCCTTATGGTAAGGTGTTCCATCATGCTGGGAAAGGCATTGTTTGCCACCAAACTGTTCCTGGATGGTTGGGAGAAGTTGCTCTCTGAGGATGTGTTGGTACCATTCTTTATTCGTGGCTGTGTTCTTAGGCAAAATTGTGAGTGAGCCCACTCCCTTGGCTGAGAAGCAACCTCACACATGGTAGTTTACTCTGGGCATGCTTTTCATCCAAATGTGAAATTGTTGCCCCCTATCACAAACAGGTTAACTTCTTTGGGATAGGGGGCAGCATTTTCACTTTTGGATAAATAGCATGCCCAATTTCAACTTCCTGCTACTCATGCCAAGAATATAAGATATGCATATTATTAGTATATTTGGATAGAAAACACTCTGAAGTTTCTAAAATTGTTTGAATCATGTCTGTGAGTATAACAGAACTTATGTAGCAGGCAAAACTCTGAGGACTAACCATTCAGAATTTTCTTTTTTGAGGTCACTGTCTATTCAATGAGTTTTCATTGGGAAACGAGATTTCTAAGGCACTTGTTTGCAGTTCCTACCGCTTCCACTGGATGTCAAGAGTCTTTGGAAATTGGTTGAGGTTATTCCATTGTGTAATGAAGAAGTACGGCCATCTTGAATATGTGTCAATTGAAGTGTACTTTTTGAGAAGGCACATGACAGGGAAGTAGCGTGAGTTTGTTGTCTTCCTGTATTGAACACATAATATGCTACTCTCTCTTTGTTTACTGTTGTCCTATCATCAGATAACAGCTTCTTATGCTTTCGCCGAAAAGCCTTTTTGAAATCTGACATGTTGGCTGGATTCACAACGAGTGTAGCTTTAATTTGGTATCTTACATGTGTGATTTAATGACATTTTGAATTTTATAGTATTTTATTTAAATTTGGCGCACTGCATTTTCCCTGGCAATTGGCCAGGTAGGACATTTGCGTCCCACCTTATTCTAAAATAGTTTTTTTTAAATTCCTCATCAATCTACACACAATACCCCATAATGATGAAGCAAAAACTGTTTTATATATATTTGAGCAAATGTATAAAAACTACAAAACTCAAATATCACCTTCACATACAGTGGGGAGAACAAGTACTTGATACACTGCCGATTTTGCAGGTTTTCCTACTTACAAAGCATGTAGCGGTCTGTAATTTTTATCATAGGTACACTTCAACTGTGAGAGATGGAATCTAAAACAAAAATCCAGAAAATCACATTGTATGATTTTTAAGTAATTAATTAGCATTTTATTGCATGACATAAGTTGCATGACAGAACTTAATATTTGGTACAGAAACCTTTGTTTGCAATTATGGAGATTAGACGTTTCCTGTAGTTTTTGACCAGGTTTGCACACACTGCAGCAGGGATTTTGGCCCACTCCTCCATACAGACCTTCTCCAGATCCTTCAGGCTTCGGGGCTGTCGCTGGGCAATACGGACCTTCAGCTCCCTCCAAAGATTTTCTTTTGGGTTCAGGTCTGGAGACTGTCTAGGCCACTCCAGGATCTTGAGATGCTTCTTACGGAGCCATTCCTTAGTTGCCCTGGCTGTGTGTTTCGGGTCGTTGTCATGCTGGAAGACCCAGCCACGACCCATCTTCAATGCTCTTACTGAGGGAAGGAGGTTGTTGGCCAAGATCTCGCGATACATGGCCTCATCCATCCTCCCCTCAATATGGTGCAGTTGTCCTGTCCCCTTTGCAGAAAAGCATCCCCAAAGAATGATGTTTCCACCTCCATGCTTCACGGTTAGAATGGTGTTCTTGGGGTTGTACTCATCCTTCTTCTACCTCCAAACACGGCGAGTGGAGTTTAGACGAAAAAGCTCTATTTTTGTCTCATCAGACCACATTACCTTCTCCCATTCCTCCTCTGGATCATCCAGATGGTCATTGGAAAACATCAGACGGGCCTGGACATGCGCTGGCTTGAGCAGGGGGACCTTGCGTGTGCTGCAGGATTTTAATCCATGACAGCGTAATGTGTTACTAATGGTTTTCTTTGAGACTGTGGTCCCAGCTCTTCATCTCTCTACCGTGTAGTTCTGGGCTGATCGCTCACCTTCCTCATGATCATTGTGAGATCTTGCATGGAGCCCCAGACAGAGGGTGATTGACCGTCATCTTGAACTTCTTCCATTATCTAATAATTGCGCCAACAGTTGTTGCCTTCCCCATCAAGCTGCTTGCCTATTGTCCTGTAGCCATTCCCAGCCTTGTGCAGGTCTACAATTGTATCCCTGATGTCCTTACACAGCTCTCTGGTCTTGGCCATTGTGGAGAGGTTGGAGTCTGTTTGATTGAGTGTGTGGATAGGTGTCTTTTATACAGGTAACGAGTTCAAACAGGTGCAGTTAATACAGGTAATGAATGGAGAACAGGAGGGCTTCTTAAAGAAAAACTAACAGGTCTGTGAGAGCCGGAATTCTTACTGGTTGGTAGGTGATCAAATACTTATGTCATGCAATAAAATGGAAATTAATTACTTAAAAATCATACAATGTGATTTTCTGGATTTTTGTTTTAGATTCCGTCTGTCACAGTTGAAGTTTACCTATGATAAAAATGACAGACCTCTACATGCTTTGTAAGTAGGAAAACCTGCAAAATCGGCAGTGTATCAAGTACTTGTTCTCCCCACTGTAGGTATTGAGACCCTTTACTTAGTACTTAGTTGAAGCACCTTTGGCAACGATTACAGCCTCGAGTCTTCCTGGGTATGACGCTACAAGCTTGGCACACCTGTATTTGGGAAGTTTCTCCAATTCTTCTCTGCAAATCCTCTCAAGCTCTGTCAGGTTGGATGGGGAACATCGCTGGACAGCTGTTTTCAGGTCTCTCCAGAGATGTTCGATCTGGTTCAAGTCCGGGCTCTGGCTGGGCCACTCAAGGACATTCAGAGACTTGTCCCGAAGCCACTCCTGAGTTGTCTTGGCTTTGTGCTTAGAGTCATTGTCCTGTTGGAAGGTGAACCTTCGTCCCAGTCTGAGGTCCTTTGCGCAAGTTTTTAACAAGGATCTCCCTGCACTTTGCTCCATTCATCTTTCCCTCGATCCTGACTAGTCGCCCTGTCCCTGCTGCTGAAAAACATCCCCACAGCATGATGCTGCCACCACCATGCTTCCCCGTAGGGATGCTGCCAGGTTTCCTTCAGACGTGACGCTTGGCATTCAGGCCAAAGAGTTCAACATTGGTTTCGTCAGACCAGATAATCCTTTTTTTAAATCATGCCTACTTTAAGTCTAGTTTTGGGGTGGGGCTCTGGGGGGAGGTGATTTGGTAGGGGATCCGTGTGTGTTCTGCCCTCTACCTGTTCTGTCTGTGTTATCTGTATAATCATAAAAAATGCCAAATAAAAAAAACTTTTGAAAAAGAAAAGAAGAATCTTGTTCCTCATGGTCTGAGAGTCCTTTAGGTGCCTTTTGGCAAAATCCAAGCGGGCTGTCATGTGTCTTTTAATAACGAGTGGCTTCTGTCTGGCCACTACCATAAAGGCCTGATTGGTGGAATGCTGCAGAGATGGTTGTCCTTCTGGAAGGTTCTCCCATCTCTACAGAGGAACTGGAGCTCTGCCAGAGTGACCATCGGGTTCTTGGTCACCTCTCTGACCAAGGCCTTTCTCCCCCAATTTCTCAGTTTGGCCGGACGGCCAGCTCTAGGAAGAGTCTTGGTGGTTCCAAACGTTTTCCATCTAAGAATGATGGATGCCACTGTGTTCTTGGGGACCTTCAATGCTGCACATTTTTTGGGGCATCTTTCCCTAGATCTGTTCCCCCGACACAATCCTGTCTCGGAGCTCTACGGACAATTCCTTCGACCTCATGGCTTGTTTAATCCCTAACATGCACTGTCAACTGTTGGACCTTATATTGACAGGTGTGTACCTTTCCAAGTCATGTCCAATGAATTGAATTTACCACAGGTGAACTCCAATGAAGTTGTAGAAACATCTCAAGGACGATCAATGGAAACAGGATGCACCTGAACTCAATTTTGAGTCTCATAGCAAATGGTCTGAATACTGATGTAAATAAGGTATCTGTTTTTAATTTTTAATAAATGTACAAAAATGTCTATAAAGCTGTTTTTGCTTTGTCATTATGGGGTATTGTGTGTAGATTGATGAGGGGAAAACATGTATTTTATCAATTTTAGAATAAGGCTGTAACGTAACAAAATGTGGAAAAAATGCATTTCAATTTAGTGTGCCTGTGTGTTTGCAATAAGAAATTGCTGCCCATAATCTATTCAAACAAAGTCCTTGCAACCTAGATGATAATAAATTGTCGATGTTTGCAGTGGTAATTCCAAAAAGAGTCCATGTAAAAATATATCCACAGGGAAAAGCCCACGCAGGATATCAAAGTTATATGCTTAGTATTTTCATGTATTTAGATCCAGCACATAAACACCCATATCCTGTATCTTCTGCTACCTTTCTTACACATCGTATGCTAACTCTACAGACATACAGAACAACATCTGTATACCCACTGCACTGCGCCTCCCTCACATTCCTTCCAGTTAACTGCTGTTGATTATGTACAACATCAAAGCCAACCTCGGGCCATAGGGCACAGTCAAACGAGCCTCGAAGAGACACACACAAACGAGTATGTCTCATAATCGTCATCACCCCATTGGTGCATGTTCTGATAACAACATTAGTCATCAGCCCGTTGGTGTCGAGTCGACGTCATTAGAGCTTGACACTTTACAAGATTGTTCCACAGAACAGAACCCTGATATCCATGGTTGTGTCCCAAATGGAATCGTATATCCTATATGGTGCACTACTTTTGGTCAGAGCCATATGGACCCTGGTCAAAGGTAGTGCACTATATAGGGAATAGGGTGTAATTTGAGACACAAAACCTGTGTGAGTTCCCCCGTATCTATAATGTACAGTGCTCTGAGCACTTTGAGGAGCAGGCAGTGTTATATATAATTTACCATTATTGTATTACCCCATATTAACAGATCATGTTGCTTTTTGAACTTATGGGTGAAAGTGTTCCCTTCTTTCTAAATAGAAGCATGCAGTAGATAACATTAATAAAACCAGAATGAATGGCTGTTCTGCTCCTTTGTTCCACATTATGAATGCTAATTAGGCCAGAGTATTCATTTCCACTTCTCATATCAGCTGGCAAAGGTAACACCTGTTTCATTAAAAATCCATGTGGAGAAAATGTACTGGATTTAAAAACACGCACTGCAACAGGGCTTTAGTGTGAGAGTGCGATGAGACACTGAAAAGTTCTGAAGTTCCTTTAGGCAAACTTATGTTTTTTAACATTTATATTTGAAGATAAAAACACATAAATCTATGCAGTGTCAACTGTTTCCCTATTCCAGCCAGGCTGTGTGCACTGTGCAGGCTTTTGTTAGAATTTTACAGCAAGTAAGACAACTTATTTAACTAATCAACTTAGATCTTAATACGCTGAATCAGGTAGTGCTGAGCTGAAACAAAAGCCTGCAGCCCTGTACACCCAGTTGTTCTCCAGGAGTAGGAGAAGCCATGGGCAGCCTTGTTTTACAGAAACACTCAATACTGGAGAGACTGTTGTAGGGAAGACCCTGATTACTGTAGAAGCTGAATCAAGTGTGTTAGTGCTGGGCTGGAACAAGAGCCTGCACACCCCACATGACCAGGAGTAAAGAGCACTGTCACTTTCTGTAATGGTTAGACAGATTGGCAGCAGGCAGTCATTACAGGGAAAAGTAGGTAAAAACACTGAGGCAGTGTAGGAAGTGTTGTGGTCAGTGAGTTTAGATAGACGTTGTCTGGGGGACGAAGAGGGAAAGATTGTATCTCTGAGACTGGACATTCCTGAAGGCCTTGTATTGATCGCTGCTCTGCTAGCTTCCATTACGCCTCTGACATCTTCTGTCGATATGAATTATAACTCGGGATGTGACAAATGGACAATTCTTCTTAACATTTAAACTGCCATTTTTTCCCGATTAAACGATAAGAAAAAAAAACATAAAATTGCAAATGAATTCACAAGGCAAAATATGGTCCTGCATATAACCGCTAGGGAGCAATTCATCTAGCAAATCCATCTAGCACAGTCATGACTACTCCGTCCCTTACCGCAGTTATTTTGTGTGAAGCTGTCTTGTGTCTGTTGTTGGGGGCCAGCAATGGGTTCCACATTCCACATCGCAAATTACAATTCCACATCGCAAAGTTTGCATTTCACCACCTTCTCATTTAACTTCTCAAAGTATTACCATACAGGACATTGCTGTCGTTTACCTTTCTCTGCCATTTTTCCAACAATGTTGACGTAGTGGTGGAGAGTCGTATCCAAAATAATTTATTTGACTCCTTGCATGTCGACTCCCGGTTTCAACTCTCGTTTCTGAGTGTCAAGATTCGATTCCGCTAGCCTAGGAATCGACTCCTCGACTCCTAAGATTCAGTATTTTTGCAACGAAGGAGACTGACTAGTTGCCGTAGCCTAGTTCCGAGAACACAAACACTCACATATTTCATATCGAGGCTAGTGAGAGAGAGTCAGAACTGTTCATTATCAAATCCAATTTTATTAGTCACATGCGGCGAATACAACAGGTACAATACAATACAACCTGACAGTGAAATGCTTGCTTACGAGCCCCTAACCGACAGTGTAGTTTCAAAAAATACAGATAAGAATAAGCGATAAAAGCAACAAGTAATTAAAGAGCAGCAGTAAAAAAAATATATATATATATACTGGGGGGTGCTGGTACAGAGTCAATTTGCGGGGGCACCGGTTAGTTGAGGTAGTATGTACATGTAGGTAGAGTTGGTTAAAGTGACTATGTATAGATGAAAACAGAGAGTGGCAGTGGTGTGGAGAGGGGGGGAATGCAAATAGTCTGGGTAGCCATTTGACTAGATGTTCAAAAGTCTTATGGCTTGGGGGTAGAAGCTGTTTAGAAGCCTCTTGGACCTATACTTGGCGCTCCAGTGCCGCTTGCCGTGCGGTAGCAGAGAAAAAAGTCTATGACTAGGGTGGCTGGAGTCTTTGATCATTTTTAGGGCCTTCCTCTGACACCGCCTTGTATAGTGATGTACTTGGGCCGTTCACACTACCCTCTGTAATGCCTTGCGGTCGGAGGCCGAGCAGTTGCCATACCAGGCAGTGATGCAACCAGTCACAATGCTCTCGATGGTGCAGCTGTAGAACTTTTAAGGATCTGGGGACCCATGCCAAATTTTTTCTCCTGAGGGAGAATAGGTTTTGTAGTGCCCGTTTCATGGCTGTCATGGTGTGCTTGGACCATGTTAGTTTGTTGGTCATGTGGACACCAAGGAACTTGAAGCTGTCAACCTGCTCCACTGCAGCCCCGTCGATGAGAATGGGGGCGTGCTCGGTCCTCTTTTTCCTGTAGTCCACAATCATCTCCTTTGTCTTGAACACGTTGATGGAGAGGTTGTTGTCCTGGCACCACACGGTCAGGTCTCTGACCTCCTCCCTATAGGCTGTCTCGTTGTTGTCGTTGATGAGGCCTACCACTGTTGTGTCATCTGCAAATTTAATGATGGTGTTGGAGTCGTGTCTGGCCGTGCAGCCATGAGTGAACAGGAAGTACAGGAGGGGGCTGATCCACAGACGATGCATATGCTTATTTGAAATGGGTGTGTTTGTCTTGGAATGGAATAAAATCCTGCACATCCAGTTTCCCTCTCGCCCTCTCTCTCTCCCAGGGCTACTTAATAAACAACAGAGGTACCATTCCCCCATCAATCAACACCTCTCCCTTTTTCCATCTCTCGCTGTCCTCTTTTCCATCTGATTTATTCCCTCTTTCACTGCTGGTCCCAGCTCATTCTCTCCCAATCGCTTTCCTCTAAATTTCTGCTGTCAGCTTCTCTCTCCTCTCCTCCCTTCACTGTGTGTTCTTCAATCTGAAAAACGCTTCCGTTTTACTGCTTCTGGCTCCGTCATCTCCCTCCTCTCCCTCTCTCCCTCTCATCCCTAGTCTCCCGCCCTCCCCCCTCACCGGTTTGCTTTCTTCTGAAGTGAGCAGAAGGCTCATTCTCAGATCTCTAGGATTAAATTAAATACTTCCACCCAAAAGGGAATTTCTATGCTAAATCACGCCATGCATATCTTCACAATACCTTAAAGAGCTGTCTAAATTGAAATGCAATACCTGGAATTAAGCATGGAGCCTTGAGACTTTTCTGTGCATAGTTTGAATAATAAGATGCGCCATCTCAAATCCCTCACAGGACTGCAGCATGGCAATTTTAGCGTGTTGCCTGCCATTGGCTGCAACTCTGCATCTGAATACTCTACTTCATCTATCCATTCAGACTATTAGGAGAGGATGAAAAATGCCAAAAAACAATGACAATTTATTATTTGAGGAGAAGTAGTCGTACCCTGTGGCTCCCAGCTTCAGAGAATCATATTAGCTAAAACTTCTGAGAGAAAGCGGAGAGAAAACCAGAGAGAGGGAGACAGCGAGGGGGAAATAGCAAAACATATCAAAGTTGGGGTTTTCTCCACACCTCCAACACTTTATATTTTGCTTCATTCAGCATTATATGGATATAAAGGTTAACATAAAAGTTCATTTTCTATCAAGGCAACCTTGGTGGGTTTTTTTAACTCTCAAAGATATTGGTCCACTAAATTCTATCTTTTGTTGTTTTGCTGACAGGCTTTACAGTTGCCCACTAGGATTTGCTGAATTAGCTTTCAAGGTAGTTTACAAGTTACTCCTAAAAAAACAACAGTTGTGGAAAAATAATCTCTAGAGCTCATAGACAAATGAAGAAACTGAATAAATGATGTTGATGTTCATGTGAGTGTGTGTGTCCAAGCGAGTGTTTGTGTGTGTGAACATGATACTGATTGCCTGTGGTTGTTCAATAGTGGGGTATACAAAGTGTTGGGCTGTAGCCGGAACCTGACTCATTCATAGAGATCCTATTACCCATATTAGGCCTATATGTCATTCAGTGGAATCAGCTCCCTGACTCTTAACATTCACACTGGTCTCAATAGTCTTTATTCCTCTTTCTTGTCTTCTTTGCTCTCTTTTCTTCATCAACATGTTTTCAGCCCCCTCTTTAAATTAAACATCAAAGCCCCATCCTAAACTGCAAAATGGAGAGAGAGAGAAAAGAGGAAGAGCGAAAGAGAGAGAACAAAGTGAACAAAGCCTTCAGTCTCTCCTCCCCGTTGATACCTGACTGGGCCAGAGAACTGATAATAACACCTGAATTCAAAAGAAGGCTGTTTTCTTAGATGACAGGTAATCATAGATGAATAAAGGTATTCCCTTTGTGAGAGGAAAAAAACACAATATCATTAAACTGCAGAGATCATAGACAGAAAAACGTAAAAGTTTGACTAGAGAAATAACAACAAAAATGTTCAACTAATTGTGTGTCATTTCTTTTTTTTGTTACCCTTTTTTCTCCCCAATTTCATGGTATCCAATTGTTGTAGTAGCTACTATCTTGTCTCATCGCTACAACTCCCGTACGGCTCGGGAGAGACGAAGGTTGAAAGTCATGCGTCCTCCGATACACAACCCAACCAGCCGTACTGCTTCTTAACACAGTGCGCATCCAACCCGGAAGCCAGCCGCACCATTGTGTCAGAGGGTACACCGTGCACCTGGCAACCTTGGTTAGCGTGCACTGTGCCCGGCCCGCCACAGGAGTCACTGGTGCGCGATGAGACAAGGACATCCCTACCGACCAAGCCCTCCCTAACCCGGACGACGCTATGCCAATTGTGCGTCGCCCCACGGACCTCCCGGTCGCGGCCGGTTATGACAGAGCCTGGGCGCGAACCAAGGGACTCTGATGGCAGAGCTGGCGCTGCAGTACAGCGCCCTTAACCACTGCGCCACCCGGGAGGCCCTCGTGTGTAATTTCTCTTGAGCAAATTATGGATTCAGGCACAAACATGCACACACACACACACACACGCACGCACGCAAGCACGCACGCACACACACACACACACACACACACACACACACACACAGGTCTTTAAATTAATAATACGCATAATAAGATTGTAACATCCATATCACGTGTTTAAGCAAGGACAGGAGATTGCTCTGTAAAATGGGGCATATTCTATTCCACAGCACACAGAAAATGTATGACACCACAGACAGTCTGTCAACAGGAACCAAGAGAAACCAGCTCCATTCATCCACTACCATGTTTAAATGTATGTAGTTCTGTTCCTGTTTATTAATGCTCTGTATTATGTCATGTTTCATGTGGACCCCATAAAGAGTAACTGCTGCATTCACAACAGCTAATGGGGATCCTAATAAAATTAGAAATCAATCTATTAGAATTATAAATCATTGTATTTCTACGTTCCCCACCACCACTGCTGGAGCGATCATGAGTGAGTTCAGCCATTGCATTTACATTTACATTTACATTTAAGTCATTTAGCAGACGCTCTTATCCAGAGCGACTTACAAATTGGTGCGTTCACCTTAAGACATCCAGTGGAACAGCCACTTTACAATAGTGCATCTAAATCTTTTAAGGGGGGTGAGAAGGATTACTTTATCCTATCCTAGGTATTCCTGAAAGAGGTGGGGTTTCAGGTGTCTCCGGAAGGTGGTGATTGACTCCGCTGTCCTGGCGTCGTGAGGGAGTTTGTTCCACCATTGAAATCTAAAAATGATTTAACTCGGCCCTTAGAAAGAGTTGGGTTAATAGTGTTGAAAGTGGTTTTGGAAACACTGCATACATGTAGAGTAAACCCAAGGGACATGGTTTTAATTATGTGAAAAATAATGACAAATGGATTTCCCCAAACGCAATCTCAGATAAATAATAAACAGTTGAATGACAAACAGCTCTTCTCAGCCTCTCTCGCTCCCCGTCTCTAGTGAAGAGCCAATTTAGAGATGATATGCGTAAACATCCCAGAGAGCTCGCTCCAACTCCCAAACGGCCAACGTTCTGATTGGAGGAAGATTCAGAGAATAGAGAGAGTACAAGAGAGAGAGACAGTAGGGAAGGAAGAGAGAGAGAACCAAACGTTTCTGGGCCATAACTTCAACCATCATTGCAGCAGCCCATAGAGACAGGCAGAGTGAACCTAGAGAGCCTGAGAGTGAGATGAAGAGTAGAGTGATTGGGAACAGAGACAGGGGAAGAGAGAGAGACTGAAAATGCATAAGAGAGCTAGAAAGAGAGAGATTACAAAAACATCTATTAAAGTGTTAATTTGTTGGAGGGATGGAGCCGCCCCTGGACCACTTCAAAGCCACTGTTTATTACAGGCCTACTAAAATGAATAAACACTCCACCAGCCTCTTCACATACTGCAGATGTAGCAGCACGATGAGCACTATAATGTGAAGAGGCCAAAATAATGCACCACACTACACGGGGCTGGGGTGTACCTGGCGTAGGTGGGAGAATGTGGTGTGTGTGTGTGCTTGTGTGTGTGTGTGGGCGGGATGGGCTTCTAAGCGTGCCTCTAAATGTTCTGTGTAAAAGTGTGAGACAAACAGACCCACAGACAGACAATGCTACCGTGTTCAATAATACATTTGGAGAGAAACAATCATTAATCAGTAAACTTTTAAGCTTCGTCTTTATTTTTTATTGTCAAAACATCCTGATATCATTAGAGCAACAAAGAGAGAGAGAACGACAGAGAGAGAGAACGGGAGAGAGAGAGAGAACGGGAGAGAGAGAACAAATGAAGGAAGGAAGCGAGAGAGAGAATCAAACATATGGGCCATAAAGTCCAAGAAGAGAGAGACAACATTTTATCATTGCCATTAATTCATTGGACACAAATACTGCTAATTGTTCTTTACATGGTGTTTTGGTGGTCAGACCGGAGTCTGTATGTATACTGTACATCATCTGAGGACATCAAGTTGTGGATGTAGCCTAGCTATACCGAATATATAAACATCACTGCATGGGACTACAGGGATAATCTAATATGCAGTATAGATTCAGAGAAGTCCTGTTCCCTGATTATCAGGGATATGTCTTCAACTGAAGGCCTAGAGCCAGGGGGTTTTCTTGATTATATAACAATCCATACACAGAGAATTTAGCAAAACACTATGCAAGCGCAACGTTCGTCGTCCTCGTCTGAGGAGGAGTAGGAGAGATCGGACCAATATGCAGCGTGGTACGTGTCCATGTTCATATTTATTCAACAGAGAACACTAAACAAAATAACAATGGCGAATGAAACGAAACAGTTCTGTAAGGTGACATACACTAAACAGAAAACAACTACCCACAAATCAAGTGGGAAAACCAGGCTACCTAAATATGGTTCTCAATCAGAGACAAAGATTGACAGCTGTCTCTGATTTAGAACCATACCAGGCCAAACACATAGAAAACCTAAACAACACATAGAATGCCTACACCAACTCACGCCCTGACCAACCTAAACAAGAAACATAACAAAGGAACTAAGGTCAGGACGTGACAATACATGCACGCATGAATATTAATGTTGTCCGCAACCTTGGGTAGCACTATGATTCTACCAGCGACCACAAATAGGACTTCCCTGTGTTTGCCGCGCAATGTGTATTGGTACCATAAAAACTGCTCAGGGCCCTACTTTATACACTGTACTGTCTGTATCTTCATATAGGCAAATTTCCACAATAAACCACATTTTACCCTGATATTCTACACTAATAATTTGGTTGTTATTCCATTGGTTACCTCAAAGCAGATGCCCCAGGGGCAGAGTGGCCCACACTCATTGAATATAGTGCTTTTAAATGTTAGAGCAATCACTAGTAAAACCTTTCTTGTGAATGACCTCATTACATGTTTCTCATTGATACATGGCTGTCATCAGACTGTAGTGCCACTCTTATTGAAGCCTCCCCCCAGACTACAGCTTTTCATACTATTATCAGAAAAAGGGGAAACGGGTGGAGGGACAGCCTCTATTTTTACTAATGCTCTCAGCTGTAAGGTGACTTTGGGTCTTTTAAGCATCATGCTACACTGTTTAAATGTCAGCCACCAGTGCTGGCCTTAATCCTGTGGGGCATACCAAAGCACTGCCCCAATTTCTTTACTGATTTATCTGAACTATTGTCTATTGTCCTTGAGAACTATGATAAAAATCATTGTGTGAGTGATTTTAATATTCATGTTGACAAAGGGACTGACTCCGAGGCCATTGAATGTATTATTCTTTTGAGCTCTATGAACTTTAAACAACATGTTACTGGGCCCACCTATAACTGCGGCCGTACTCTGGACCTGGTTATTACCAAGTGTCTTCCTATTGACATGTCCTCTATTGTTGATGTTACTTTATCTGATCACCACTGTGTATTTTTTACTACCTTGTTGCCCATAGCACAGGGTAATACTGAACGCAATTATTAAGAAACACCATCTTACCTCGGAAGTTGCTACAGATTTTATTGAGTGTATGAACAATACTCCACCATCTATTCTGTTTTCCTCTTGTGATGATTTAGTTGATAACTTTAATAGCAAATTAAGCGGAATATTCGATGCCATAGCGCCAGTAAAGTTGAAAAAGTCCACATCCAAATGGAGAGCCCCTTGGAATGGTTAGGAAATAATCAATTAAATTAAACCGAAGAAAGTCAAAGTTGCCTGTTTTATTTATACCTTTATTTTACTAGGCAAGTCAGTTAAGAACAAATTCTTATTTTCAATGACAGCCTAGGAACAGTGGGTTAACTGCCTGTTCAGGGGCAGAACGACAGATTTTGTACCTTGTCAGCTCGGGGATTTGAACTTGCAACCTTTCGGTTACTAGTCCAATGCTCTAACCACTAAGCTACCCTGCTGTCCCTTATGATACTCTGACAGAGTAACTTGGCATATATAACAAGGCAATTAGAAATGTCAGAAGGGTTCCTTTTTCTAACTAGATCACAATTGATTTATTTTTACATTTTATTTAACCTTTATTTAACCAGGTAGGCCAGTTGAGAACAAGTTTTTATTTACAACTGTGACCTGGCCAAGATAAAGCAAAGCAGTGCGAAAAAAACAACAACACAGAGTTACACATGAGATAAACAAACGTACAGTCAATAACACAATAGAAAAATATATGTACACTGTGTGCAAATGTAGTAAGATTAGGGAAGTAAGGCAAAAAATAGGCCATAGTGGCGAAATAATTATAATTTAGCATTAACACTGGAGTGATAGATGTGCAGATGATGATGTGCAAGTAGAGATACTGGGATGCTAAAGAGCAACAACAACAAAAAACAATATGGGGCTGACGTAGTTGTGCTATTTACACCTTGGCTGTGTACAGGGAAAGTGATCAGTAAGCTGCTCTGACAGCTGATGCTTAAAGTTAGAGAGGGAGATATAAGACTCTAGCTTCATTGATTTTTGCAATTCGTTCCAGTCATTGGCAGCAGAGGTGTTGGCTTTGGGGATGACCAGTGAAATATACCTGCTGGAATGCGTGCTACGTGTGGGTGTTGCTATGGTGACCAGTGAGCTGAGATAAGGTGGGGCTTTACCTAGCAAAGACTTATAGATGACCTGGAGCCAGTGGGTTTGGCAACGAATATGAAGAGAGGACCAGCAAACGAGGGCATACAGGTCGCAGTGGTGGGTAGTATATGGGGCTTTGGTGACAAAACGGATGGCACTGTGATAGACTACATCCAATTTGCTTAGTAGAGTGTTATTTTGTAAATGACATCGCCGAAGTCAAGGATCGGTAGGATAGTCAGTTTTACGAGGGTATGTTTGGCAGCATGAGTGAAGGAGCCTTTGTTGCGAAATAGGAAGCTGATTCTAGATTTAGGAGAGTTTACAGTCTAACCAGACACCTAGGTATTTGTAGTTGTCCACATATTCTAAGTTAGAACCGTCCAGAGTAGTGATGCTAGTCGGGCAGGCGGGTGTGGGCAACAATCGGTGTCGTCTGCATAGAGGTGGATCAGAGAATCACCAGAAGCAAGAGCGACATCATTGATATATACAGAGAAAAGAGTCGGTCCAAGAATTGAACCCTGTCGCACCCCCATAGAGACTGCCAGAGTTCTGGACAACAGGCCCTCCGATTTAGTAGTTGGTGAACCAGGCAAGGCAGTCATTTAAGAAACCAAGACTGTTGAGTCTGCCGATAAGAATGCGGTGATTGACAGAGTCGAAAGCCTTGACCAGGTCGAGGAAGATGGCTGCACAGTACTGTCTTTTATCAATGGCGGCTTTTAATTAGAATAATTCGAGAGTGCTCTTCTCAACCATTGATGGCCTGATAAATCCTATCGCCTCAAATCCTACCCCCTCAAACTTTCCTCCACATCTAAATGTGATGAGTTTATGGCATATTTCAGAGATAAGACAACCAACATTAGGCTGGATATCAGTAAAGCAAAAACTGATGAGAAGTTTGATGTTATATGCCCTAGCCTACCACGCAAAGGCACTATGGATTTATTTTCCCTAGTTGACACAGATATACTCAGGAAAGGGATGTCACAACTTAAACCTTCTACCTGCCTTCTCGACCCTTTCTACACCACCTTCTTCAAAACAGTTTTTAATTGCATATCTGAAGAAGTGCAAGCTATTGTTAATCACTCCCTGTTCACAAGCACTTTCCCCACTGCACTAAAAACTGCTATGGTGAAACCTTTTTTGAAGAAAAGTAATATAGATTCTTCAGCTCTTAGCATTTTTCGGCCAACCTTCTATTCTTTAAGCAAAATTCTGGAGTAATTGGTTTTCAAACAGCTAAATTATTTTTTTAAGTGACAACTGTATTTTTGAGTGTACAAAACATTAGGAACACCTTCCTAATATTCAGTTGCACCCCTTTTTTGCCCTCAGAACAGCCTCAATTCGTCAGGAGCATGGACTCTACAAGTGGTCGAAAGCATTCCACAGGGATGCTGGCCCATGTTGATTCTAATGCTTCCCACAGTTGTGTCAAGTTGTTTACAAGTTCAGGAGAGAGACAAAGAGAACAGCCAGAGGCTGGTCATACACACACCAGCTAGACGTTCGGCCGTGGACACACACTGTTGTAAAATGTTAATTTGTACCCACAAGCCTCCCTCCGGTCTCGGCAGAACAAGGATGTGTGACATGATGTGAGAGGGAAAGATAATGCCAGCTTTGTCTGAATGCCTGTGCTTGGAGAGAAGAGTGGATAGGAGGACAAAAAAGAGGAAGAGAAGAGAAGAGAGAGGACTTAGACAGGCAGAGGCTCACCCTCAGGCTTGGTCTTGTGCCTCTGATATAAAGATCAAACAGACACACGCACACTGATAGCAGTGCTGAGCGATTCACCGACAACTATGATCATTTTTCAGTTTTTAATTGACATCAGTTCTATTATTTGAATTCCATTTCGTTGTTTTTTTGTGAGATAAAGGCTCAGTTTCTGTGAAGATAATCAGATCAAGCCCAAACTGTTTAACCATGCAATGTAGTAGGGAGTTGTAGTTTCCAACCGGCCAATATTCTACAAAGTTTAGCGCAGAAAACATGGTAATTAACTAAAATGACCATAATCCATTGCGAACCAGCTTGTCCATTCTGTGCGGAGTAGACAGAGACCTTGTTTATGGACAGAAGAGAGAACAAGACTCCCTAAATTGTATCAGCATATCGATTGCGCAACCAGGGCTGGTAAAACCTTAGATCATTGCTATTCTAACTTCCGCGACGCATATAAGGCCCTCCCCCACCCTCCTTTTGGAAAAGCTGACCAAGACTCAATTTTGTTGCTCCCTGCCTACAGACAGAAACTAAAACAAGAGGCTCCCACGCTCAGGTCTGTTCAACGCTGGTCGACCAATCTGATTCCATGCTTCAAGACTGCTTCGATCACGTGGACTGGGATATGTTCCGCATTGCTTCCAACACCAACATTGACGAATACGCTGATTCGGTGAGCGAGTTCATGAGAAAGTGCATTGAAGATGTCGTTCCCATAGCAACGATTAAAACATTCCCAAACCAGAAACCGTGGATCGATGGCAGCATTCGCGTGAAACTGAAAGCACGAACCACTGCTTTTAACCAGGGCAAGGTGACTGGAAACATGACCGAATACAAACAGTGTAGCTATTCCCACTGCAAGGCAATCAAACAAGATAAGCATCAGTATAGAGACAAAGTAGAGTCACAATTCAACGGCTCAGACACAAGAGGTATGTGGCAGGGTCTACAGTCAATCACGGATTACAAAAAGAAACCAGCCACGTCACGGACCAGGATGTCTTGCTCCCAGGCAGACTAAATAACTGTTTTGCCGCTTTGAGAACAATACAGTGCCACTGACACCACCAGCAACCAAAACCTGCGGACTCTCCTTCACTGCAGCCGACTGAGTAAAACATTTAAACGTGTTAACTCTCGCAAGGCTGCAGGCCCAGACGGCATCCCCAGCCGCGTCCTCAGAGCATGTGCCGACCAGCTGGCTGGTGTGTTTACGGACATATTCAATCAATCCTTATCCCAGTCTGCTGTTCCCACGTGCTTCAAGAGGGCCACCATTGTCCCTGTTCCCAAGAAAGCTAAGGTAACTGAGCTGAATGACTACTGCCCCGTAGCACTCACTTCCGTCATCATGAAGTGCTTTGAGAGACTAGTCAAGGACCATATCACCTCCACCCTACCTGACACCCTAGACCCACTCCAATTTGCTTACCGCCCAAATAGGTCCACATGACGCAATCGCAATCTCAACCACACTGCACACTGCCCTAACCCATCTGGACAAGAGGAATACCTATGTGAGAATGCTGTTCATCGACTACAGCTCAGCATTTAACACCATAGTACCCTCCAAACTCGTCATCAAGCTCGGGACCCTGGGTCTCGACCCCGCCCTGTGCAACTTGGTAATGGACTTCCTGACGGGCCGCCCCAGGTGGTGAGGGTAGGTAACAACATCTCCACCCCGCTGATCCTCAAAACTGGGGCCCCACAAGGGTGCGTTCTGAGCAATCTCCTGTACTCCCTGTTCACCAACGACTGCGTTGCGATGCACGCCTCCAACTCAATCATCAAGTTTGCGGACGACACGACAGTGGTAGGCTTGATTACCAACAACGACGAGATAGCCTACAGTGAGGAGGTGAGGGCCCTCGGAGTGTGGTGTCAGGAAAATAACCTCACACTCAACGTCAACAAAAGAAAGGAGATGATTGTGGACATCAGGAAACAGCAGAGGGAGCACACACCTATCCACATCGATGGGACAGTAGTGGAGAGTGTTGTAAGTTTTAAGTTCCTCGGCGTACACATCACGGACAAACTGAATTGGTCCACCCACACAGACAGCGTCGTGAAGAAGGTGCAGCAGCGCCTCTTCAACCTCAGGAGGCTGAAGAAATTCGGCTTGTCACCAAAAGCACTCACAAACTTCTACAGATGCACAATCGAGAGCATCCTGTCGGGCTGTATCATCGCCTGGTACGGCAACTGCTCTGCCCACAACCGTAAGGCTCTCCAGAGGGTAATGAGGCCTGCACAACACATCACCGGGGGCAAACTACCTGCCCTCCAGGACACCTACACCACCCGATGTCACAGGAAGGCCATAAAGATCATCAAGGACAAGAACCACCCGAGCTACTGACTGTTCACCCCGCTATCATCCAGAAGGCGAGGTCAGTACATGCATCAAGTAGTAGGTGCATCAAAGCAGGGACCGAGAGACTGAAAAACAGCTTCTATCTCAAGGCCATCAGACTGTGAAACAGCCACCACTAACATTGAGTGGCTGCTGCCAACACACTGATTCAACTATAGCCACTTTAATAATGGGAATTGATGGAAGTTGATGTAAAATATATCACTAGCCACTTTAAACAATGCTACTTAATATAATGTTTACATACCCTACATTACTCATCTCATATGTATATGTATATACTGTACTCTATATCATCTACTGCATCTTTATGTAATACATGTATCACTAGCCACTTTAACCTGCTATGCCACTTTGTTTACATACCCTACATTACTCATCTCATATGTATGTACTGTACTCGATACCATCTACTGCATCTTGCCTATGCCGTTCTGTACCATCACTCATTCATATATCTTTATGTATATATTCTTTATCCCTTTACACTTGTGTGTATAAGGTAGTAGTTTTACTCGTTGGTTATTACTGCATTGTCGGAACTAGAATCACAAGCATTTCGCTACACTCGCTTTAACATCTGCTAACCATGTGTATGTGACAAATCAATTTGATTTGATTTGAAAGCAGTTGCTGTGCTAGGTATCTCTACTTGAAAATACATGATCTAAGTGATTGATAGTTGGTATTCAGCAGTCATAAAGGTATGCTTTATTTACTTTGAAGAACTACTAAAATAGTGATTTTGTCAGACAGCATAGGCATAGAGATGAGATGGAATGAAATAATGGTCATCAAATAAAACCAATATTTTATTAAAGTAAAGTGAATAAACAATGGTTAATAAGTGATAAGCAGAAATGGGCAGTACCTACCATCATGGGACTTGTATCAATTGTTTTATTCTGTGTTATAGCATTTAACCCACATAACACATTGTGCATTTAAAGTGGAATTGACAGCGTTTTACCTACTTTGCAGACATGAAACAGACAATCATAATTTCAGTTAATGGGCTCACCAGTTAATCCCAGTTTACGCTTCAAACCCAACTTTATAAGTTGTTTTAAAAATAGGTTCTATACTTTACAGAAATATAAACGCAACAGATAACAATTCATGATTTTACTGAGTTACAGTGCATTCGAAAAGTATTTAGATCCCTTGACCTTGTTATGTTGAAGCCTTATTCTAAAATGGATTAACTGATTTTTTCTCCTCGTCAATCTATAAACACCCAATAATGACAAAGCAAAAAAAGATTTTGAAATGTTTGTACATTTATTAAAAATAAAAAACTGCAACACAACATTTACATAAGCATTCAGACCATTTGCTATGAGACTCAAAATTGAGCTCAGGTGCATCCTGTTTCCATTGATCATTCTTGAGATGTTTCTACGACTTGATTGGAGTCCACCTGTGGTAAATTCAATTGATTGGACATGATTTGGAAAGGCACACACTTGTCTATAGAAGGTCCCACAGTTGACAGTGCATGTCAGAGCAAAAACCTAGCCATGAGGTCAAAGGAATTGTCCTTAGAGCTCCGGGACAGGATTGTGTTGAGGCAGAGATCTGGGGAAGGGCACCAAAAAATGTCTGAAGCATTGAAGGTCCCCAAGAACACAGTGGCCTTCATCATTCTTAAATGGAAGAAGTTTGGAACCACCAAGACTCTTCCTAGAGCTGGCTGCCTGGCCCAACTGAGCAATCGGGGGAGAAGGGCCTTGGTCAGGGAGGTGACCAAGAACCTGATGGTCACTCTGACAAAGCTTCAGCGTTCCTCTGTGGAGATGGTAGAACCTTCCAGAAGGACAACGATCTCTGCAACACTCCACCAATTAGGCCTTTATGGTAGACTGGCCAGACGGAAGCCACTCCTCAGTAAAAGGCACATGACAGCCCGCTTGTAGTTTGCCAAAAAGCACCTAAAGGACTCTCAGTCCACGAGAAACAAGATTCTCTGGTCTGATGTAACAAATATTGAACTCTTTGGCCTGAATGCCAAGCGTCCCGTCTGGAGGAAACCATCAGCATGGTGGTGGCATTATGCTGTGTGGATGCTTTTCAGTGGCAAGGACTAGGAGATTAGTCAGGATCGAGGGAAAGATGATCGGAGCAAAGTACAGAGAGATCCTTTATGAAAACCTGCTTCAGAGCGCTCAGGACCTTGAGGCGAAGGTTCACCTTCTAACAAGACCACGACCCTAAGCACAAGCCAAGACAACGCAGGATTGGCTTCGGGACAAGTCTCTAAATATCCTTGAGTGGCCCAGCCAGAGCCCTGATTTGAACCCGATTGAACGTCTCTGGAGAGACCTGAAAATAGCTGTGCAGTGATGCTTCCCATCAAACCTGACAGAGCTTGAGAGGATCTGCAGTGAAGAATGGGAGAAACTCCCCAGATACAGGTGTGCCAAGATCATACCTAAGAAGACTCAAGGCTGTAATTGCTGCCAAAGGTGCTTCAATAAAGTACTGAGTAAAGGGACTGAATACTTACAGTATATTATAAATTTGCTAAAATGTATACAAACCTGTTTTTGCTTCGTCACTATGGGGTATTGTGTGTAGATTGATGAGGGGAAAAAACAATTCAATTATTATTTTTTTTAATTCAAGGGGTCTGAATACTTTTCGAATACACTGTAAGAAAATCTGTCAATTTAAATATATTCATTAGGCCCTGTCGTGTCTTTGGCTATGCCGGATTAAGTGATATGACATGCTATTCTATAAAATCCTTTCTCTGTATTTAATATGACCTGATTAAGCTAATCATGTAAATGTAATTAACTAGAAAGTCGGTGCACCACAAATTAATATTTATAGAGCAGTTATCTTCCAAATAAACTCTTAAAGACCTAGTAATATTTTACATCAAGTCAATATTAATCGTCACCTTATTTAAGTCTCATCTGAAAGTTGTAAATTCTTGGTTATCTTCACAAACCCTGGCTAACAAGTTGAATCAGCAATACAAAATTGGGTTTAATTATTTATTAACTAAATACCTAATTAATCACACAGAATTACGTATACATAGAATGAATCATACCTTGATTACAAATGACGTCATAAAGGAAAACGTCCCTAGCGGACGGAACAGATATGACAGCTGGTTACCCAAAGAAAAGGGGCTGAGTTTGAGTGAAAGAGCGGGAAGACTGAAGAACAAAGGGAGAAGCGATGTCTCTATCGGGCCGTAGGCAGCTACTCTATCATAAATACAGAATCTTATGCATTCTAAATTACCGCCCATTTGGAAAAGGAAAATGCAATAAATATTTACTCCGAGCTGCGGTAGGTTGGTCATAGATGCTGGTTGTGTTGGCCAACAGTGATCTTCCTGTCCTTGGGAAGAATGTCTCTGGTGGTAAATTGCATATGTTGTAGTAACGTTGTTGTGTTGTAGACGGGATACTCTGTGTGTCCTTTCCTAGTCCACGTTTACAGAGGCCGCTCAATGGCTAGGAGGTATCACTTTTGTAGCGAATAAGAGTTCAAAGTTCATACGATTCTTAACCAAAGCTCGCGCTGATGTTGGCTTCGTTCTGTAGTTATTATCTGAACCCTTCTGACATCGGATCGTCAATCCTAATGTAGCCGGAACAGCAAGTTATATTGTCGTCAAGGCTTTATATAGGAAGGGAGAAGAGGGCGTGTTTTAAAGTTTATAACCAATGTCTCTTCATGTGGGCGGGCCACTGAGTCGGGCCTAATTCACTCCTAAAAACCCAATTCTCATATTTTAGAAGCTAAAATCACATTTCATCCCCTCACAAATAATTTAATATTCAAACATTTAAATTGCACAACAATTCCATGTGAATCTGATAACTATAATGTCTAGACTTTCCATTGTACCGTTTATGTCATCCTATCATTGATGAGAATGTCTCAGATGACAACCGAACTGACATCATATTCATGAAGTACCAATGCATATGTTCAACTGGTTGGATTACCAAAATATGGTCCCCTCACCTTCTGATGTTCCCAGAATCTCTATGTTAACCAAGGGATTTACAATAGTCACATCAGTAGGGTAGAGAGAGGAAAAAAGGGGGAGAGGTATTTATGACTGTCATAAACCTACCCCCAGGCCAGCATCATGACAGCCCTAATCTATGGATTTCACATGACTGGGCATAGAACCACCCACTTTGGAGCAAGGCCCACACACTGCGGAGCCAGTCCCAGCCAATCAGATTTCGTTTTTCCCCACAAAAAGGCTCCAGTCCTGTTGATGTTAGTAAAGGGGGCCTGTTCTGCCCTCCTTTACCTATAGTCCACGATCAGCTCCTCTGTCTTGCTCACATTGAGAGGTTGAGTCAACAGTTGAGTCATCTACTTCATGAAATTACAACCTGATGCTCTAGCATTGGTGAATTCAACTTCAATTGCGCTGCTTTCGTGTGTCCCGTTTACAGCTTGACAATTAATAACCAAAAAACAAAACCTGCATTGAAACGCCATTTTAAAGAGAAACATGTAGGCCTATTACAGCAACATTAGCCTAGGTTGGCTACTAAAATACAATAGCTACATTTTGAGTGCACCATACAGCAATGCTGCATTCAACTGCATAAGTTATCCATGCTGTGCAAAAAAAATCAAGACATGTTTAAGTGTTACAACAACCTATAGCTACGTTTTTGTTATTTGGATTTATTAACTACTTTTTGATTAGGGTCGCAGCATATTATGCACATCTGCAAGCATAGCAGCAAAGGCTAGACAAATGTTATTTATCTATTTTGTTTTAATATGTTGAAATGCTATATACAGCATCATTCTGTGGCAACTTTGATTTGCTGTGGGAGAAACCAGCCATTTTTAAAAGAGAGAGGATTCACCATAACCACAGGGGTTCCAGGATTATTTTCAGCAATACGGCAAACTGTTTTAGAGATTGACTGACAGACAGGGTCTGGTAGTGCTCCAGTTCTCCCTGTCAGAATAAGCAACAGAGGACTTGGAAAGCATATCTACTCCTGTAGAAATGACACTATGGTTATAGTGAGTAATAAAATTGTATGTTCCTTTAACTCTGCCTTCTAGTGAGGTTATACAGTCTGTCATTTACCATTCTGATAGATTGGAGACTGTCAGAAAACATGGTTGTAACGTTAATCATTTGGTTGCTTATTATATTGGTTACCTCAAGGCAGATACCCAGGGGCTTTTAAATGTTAGAGCAATCACTAGTAAAAAACATTTATTGTGGATGATCTCATTACTGAGTGCAAAGTTGATTGTATGTTTCTCACTGAAACACAGCTGTCATCAGACTTGAAGCCTCCCCAGACTACAGCTTTTCAAACTCTATCAGAAAAGGGAAAAGGGGTGGGGGGGACAGCCTCTATTTGTACTAATGCTCTCAGCTGTAAGGACATTTTGTTTGGCGACTCAGTCTTTTGAGCATCATGCTATACTGTTTAAATGTCAGCCACCAGTGCTGGCCATAATCCTATATAGGCTACCAAAACACTGCCCCAATTTCTTTACTGATTAATGTGAACTGTTGTCCTTGAGAACTATGATAAAATCATTGTGTTGAGTGATTTTAATATTCATGTTGACAAAGGGACTGACTCCGAGGCCATTGAATTTATTAATCTTTTGAGCTCTATGAACTTTAAACAACATGTTAAACAACCAAGGGGCTTTCTATTGACATATCCTCTATTGTTGATATTACTTGATCTGATCACCACTATGTATTTTTTACTACCTTGTTGCCCATAGCACAGGGTAATACTGAACACATTACTAAGACACGCTATCTTACCTCGGAAGTTGCTACAGATTTTACTGAGTGTATGAACAATACCCCACCACCTACAGTATATTCGGAAAGGATTCAGACCACTTGACTTTTTCTACATTTGTTACGTTACAGCCTTATTCTAAAATCGATTAAATAGTATTTTCCCCTCAATCTACGCACAATACCCCATAATGACAAAGTACTTTGCTCCGTCCATCGTGCCCTCAATCCTGACTAATCTCCCAGTCCCGGCCCCTGAAAAACATCCCCACAGCATGATGCTGCCACCACCATGCTTCAAGGTAGGGATGGTGCCAGGTTTTTTCCAGACGTGACGCTTGGCATTCAGGCCAAAGAGTTCAACCTTGGTTTCATCAGACCAGCGAATCTTGATAATCATGGTCTGAAAGTCCTTTAGGTGCCTACTGGCAAACCCCAAGTTGGCTGTCATGTGCCTTTTTACTGAGGAGTGGATTCCGTCTGGCCATTCTACCATAAAGGCCTGATTGGTGAAATGCTGTAGAGATGGTTGTCCTTCTGGGAGGTTCTCCCATCTCCACAGAGGAACTCTGTAGCTCTGTCGGAGTGACCATTGGGTTCTTGGTCACCTCCCGATTGCTCAGTTTGGCCGGGAGGCCTGCCAGAGATCCTTCTTTAGTTTTTTATCTTATGTTTGTTGTGTAGTAAATATTTCAGCTTTATTTTCATTGTTATTTATTCATTTTGTCCTGTGAAGCACATTGCGTTGCATTCCAAGTCTGAAATGTGCTGTATGAATAAAACTTGATTTGATAAGTGGACATTATATTTTACATTATTTACTTTTTCAAATAAAATAAACTGACAGATTGGGTCGCACTTGCAAAGAAAATATGTCTGGCCCACAAATTTGTTGTGTTTTTTCAATATGGTTCGCGCACTGATGGAGTTTGACGCCCCTGGGCTTGTGTATCTATTTATGTAGCTAGCTATTTATTTAGCAAGCTAAAAACAAGGAGCCTGTTAGCTAGATAGCTAGCTAGCTAGATTCTATGAGGATGTCATGTCATTGGAGGATGCTGCAGGTGTCATTTGGTTGGCTATCAAGAAATGTTAATCACTTTGCTAGCAAGCTAGCTATGCTGAACTTGAACAACTGTTATCCACAGTTAGCATATCTCTTAGTTGTCAATCAAATGTATTTGGCATCAATCAAATGGGCAGACAGGCAGGCAAGTTCCCATTCAGTTGTGGGTTGGGACAAGCATGCATTAGAAGGCAAGCTGCAGAAGGACGAGCAGCCTACTATTCCCCTTCGTTTATCAGTGCAATTTTGACAGCGTTAAATTTGAGTTAATCTAGCATTAGTTGTTCATCATGTTGTGGATGTGCAAAGGCAACTGAGGAAGAGAAAGCCTACCTGTTCCTTGTTGTTTGATCAATAGGATTGTGAATTTCTAAAATGTAAGACTCCCGTGGTATTTGCATATTTGCAGAAATCTATTCAGGTGTATTTTGTGACTTTTGGCGAATGTGTTGTAATGATCTAAAGTCGCGCAGTTCCTACTGCCTGAAAACAAACAGTCCAGTTCAAAGTGAATGATGGCAGGCCTATGTGGTAAATGGCTTATTTGCATGTAGGCCTACTGTAGCTCTGATTGGCTATGGCTCACCGGTCTGCGTAGATTCCGGTCCTGGACAGGACGGATGTTTTTATTTGGTTTTATTTACTGCAGTGTCTATTAGTTGTCCAAACGCACAGCCACTTCCCCACTCTATATTGCTATAGAAATGCCTTACTATAGGTCATTTCCAAACATTCTATGAATTTATGAAAACATGAAAATGAGTCCGTGTCAGCCAGTGCACTGAGGTGGATCACACAAACATAACATATTCTCAGATACATGCATTATCAGTTAAATCACTACCGGGGGTCTCACTGGTGTAGTGCAGTTTCTCTGGACCCCAGCTTGGATAGAAAGTTTGTGCTGTGTAAAACCAGGCCTTCAGTGTCCTTTCTGGAGCATAAAGTCACAAGCTCTGCTAGTCGGCTACTACATAGCAACTAAGCCCTGGTCTGCTCTAGAAAGCCTATGTAAATTGCGATCGCCAGAACTGCCCCAAAACAATTTTTTGACTTCTGTTTTGGGCTCTAAAAAGTGTTTAGAATTGTTTATTTAACTAGGTAAGCCAGTTAAGAACAAATTATTATTTACAATGACAGCCTAGTAACAGTGAGTAACAGCAGTTAGCCTTGTTCAGGGGGAGAACAACAATTTTTACATTGTAAGCTCAGGGATTCGCTCTAGCAACCTTTTGGTTAATGGCCCAACGATCTAACCACTAGGCTACCTGCTGCCGCTGATCAAGTTCAATCGCCACAGTGAATTATTTTAAAGTTTGCTACAAATCAAGATATTCAATTCAATAGTGATCCATTCTGACTACTACATTTGTCGCCACATATGGCCGGCAGGCTACGAGGAGGCTCGTGCCCTCATCAGCTTGGTTTTCTGGGAGAGGAGGAGGAGGAGGAGGAGGAGGGCCGGCACTCTCACTAGTGGAACGGTCACTATTCTTGAGGGAAGGAAGAAGAGGAGGAGCAATGCCACTGTTATTGCCTTGCCCGGGCAGCTAGTGCTAGCTGCTGCCCGGGCAAGTAGGCCTACCAACTTCCACCTGCGATGGTGTTTAATCAGTTGGCAAGGTGGTAGCTTTGTTTGATCATTTGGCACGAGCGTGATTAGCTTTTTTTAAGTGATTTTTGGCACCACTTGGTTTTGCATTTTGTTTACCTATCTTTAACAATGCACTCACTCTCCACCCAAGTCCAACCTGATTATCCTAACTTTTTCGAACTTGATAGCCAATTAGGTGAGGACACTCAGGCTGTCTGCCACTTTCGCCGTTGTGAAATAGGCTAATTAGATTATTAGTATTTAAAAAATATATATATTTCACCTTTATTTAACCAGGTAGGCCAGTTGAGAACAAGTTCTCATTTACAACTGCGACCTGGCCAAGACAAAGCAAAGCAGTGCTAGACAAACAAAGCAGATTTACACATGGGATAAACAAACGTACAGTCAAAAACACAATAGAAAAATCTATATACGGTGTGTGTAAATGTAGTAAGATTAAGGAGGTAGGCATTAAATAGGCCATAGTGGCAAAATAAGTACCATTTAGCATTAACACTGGAGTGATAGATGAGCAGAAGATGAATGTGCAAGTAGAGATACTGGGGTGCAAAGGAGCAAAAAAACAACAACAACATGGGTATGGGGTAGTTGGGTGGTTCTATTTACAGATGCGCTGTGTACAGGTGCAATGATCGGTAAGCTGCTCTGACAGCTGATGCTTAAAGTTAGTGAGGGAGATATAAGACTCCAAATTCAGTGATTTTTGCAATTTGTTCCAGTCACTGGCAGCAGAGAACTGGAAGGAAAGGCGGCCAAAGAGGAGTTGACTTTGGGGATGGCCAGTGGAATATACCTGCTGGAGCACGTTCTACGGGTGGGTGCTGCTATGGTGACCAGAGAGCTGAGATAAGGCGGAGCTTTACCTAGCAAAGACTTATAGATGACCTGGAGCCAGTGGGTTTGGCGACGAATATGAAGCGTTTGTGTAAGTTTATCGATTGCATGACAAAACATTAAGTACACTTAGCATCAGGTAGCTTGGTCACGAAAATCAGAAAAACATTCAAATTAATCGTTTACCTTTGATGATCTTCGGATGTTTTCACTCAAGAGACGCAGATGAAAATTCCAAATAATATCTGTAATGTCCACAGAAGCATGTCAAACGTTTTTTATAATCAATCCTTAGGTTGTTTTTAAAATATATAATCGATAATATATCAACCGCAAATGTCTTTCATAGCAGGAGAGGGAAAAACAATAGATGTCCAAATTCTGTTGCGCGAGCAAAACTCATGTGACCACTTGACGGGATGTTATCGTTCTAGCTCATTTTTCAAAATAAAAGCCTGAAACTATGTCTGAAGACTGTTGACACCTTGAGGAAGCGATAGGAAAATTAATCTGGTTGATATCCCTTTAAATGGAGCAATGGGAGGCTATGGAACATGGAGTTTTCAAAATAGAGGCCACTTCCTGGTTTGATTTTTCTCAGGGTTTCGCCTGCAATATTAGGCCTGTTACAGACAATATTTTTGACAGTTCTGGAAACTTTAGAGTGTTGTCTATCCTAATCTGTCAATTATATGCATATTCTATGCATATTCTTGTCCTGAGAAATAGGCTGTTTACTTTGGGAACGTTATTTTTCCAAACATAAAAATAGTGCCCCCTAGCTTCAAGAGGTTAATGAAGGAAAACTCAAAAAGGGAATTGTTGGAGTTAACTAAATCAGAGGACCGCCCCTGAGCCCAGTTAGGGTCAGGCGTCCTGGGACAGACCTTTCTGCAATTCCGAATAAAACCCAACTTTGAGAAATTATCACCAGACCATGTTTTTCTCCATTCTCCATTGCTGAATCATTTAACCATACCACGTGGTTACACTCTTAGACTATGGATATCGACAGAATAAGAACAAGTCTTTGATATTAATTACTAGTCTGCAGCTAGGAATTCGGTATCATTGAACGCGAAGAATGACAACCGCCGAAACATTCATTCTATAACAAATGAATGAATGTCACTTTGAACTATCCCCTCTAACCAAGACAGAGAGAGAGAGAGAGAGAGAGAGAGAGAGAGAGAGAGAGAGAGAATGATAACTTTGTAATCTGAATATTTTTCCTTGGTGACCCGACTTCCTAGTTAATTACAGTTACGTGATTAATCAGTTGATCGCGTAATACTAATTACAGAGAATCTTTGATAAAACTATAAGTCTTCAATTTAATGATAGTAAAGACATGACAGTACTATGGTGTTAAATGCTGAGCTGTTGTCGATGAACAGCATTCTTCATAGGTATTCCTCTTGTCCAGGTGGGTTACGGCAGTGTACAGTGTGATTGGAATTGCGTCGTCTGTGGACCTATTGGGGTGGTAAGCAAATTGGAGTGGGTCTAGGGTGTCAGGTAGGGTGGAGGTGATATGATCATTGACTAGTCTTGATCATTGACTAGTCTTGATGATGACGGAAGTGAGTGCTACGGTGCGATAGTCGTTTATCTCAGTTACCTTAGCTTTCTTGGGAACAGGAACAATGGTGGCCCTCTTGAAGCATGTGGGAACAGCAGACTGGGATAGGGATTGATTGAATATGTCTGTAAACACACTAGCCAGTTCTAAGGATGCGGCTAGGGATGCCGTCTGGGCCGGCAGCCTTGCGAGGGTGTAACATGTTTAATTATTTCACACACGTTTGCCGCGGGTTTGGTAGTGGGCCGTATCGGTGGCACCGTATTGTCCTCAAAGAGAGCAAAGAAGGTGTTTAGTTTGTCTGGGAGCAAGACATCGGGGTCCGCAAACGGGGCTGGTTTTCTTTTTGTAGTCCGTGATTGACTGTAGACCCTGCCACATACCTCTCGTGTCTGAGCCATGAATTGCGACTCTACTTTGTCTCTATACTGATGCTTATCTTGTTAAATTGCCTTGCGCGGGGAATAGCTACACTTTTGCGCGAATCTGTTTTCAGATTAGTCTTGTTAAATTCTCCAGCTACAATAAATGCAGCCTCAGGATATGTGGTTTCCAGTTTGCATAGAGTCAAATGAAGTTCTTTCAGGGCCGTTGAGGTGTCTGCTTGGGGGGATATACACAACTTTTCTTGGTAGATAATGTGGTCGGCATTTGATTGTAAGGAATTCTAGGTCAGGTGAACAAAATGACTTCAGTTCCTGTATGTTGTTATGATCACACCATGACTCGTTAATCATAAGGCATACACTCCCGCCCTTCTTACCAGAGAGATGTTTGTTTCTGTCGGGGCGATGCGTGAAGAAACCAGGTGGCTGTACCGACTCTGATAACGTATCCAGAGTGAGCCATGTTTCCGTGAAACAGAGAATGTTACAATCTCTGATGTCTCTCTGGAAGGCAACCCTTGCTCAGATTTCGTCTACCTTGTTGTCAAGAGACTGGCCATTGGCGAGTAGTATACTCGGGACGGAGGCGTTAGCTAACAGTAGCCACTCGTTTGCAGCTAGCTAGCTGCGATCATCCGGTGTAATGATCCAGAGCGGCAGGAATCCGGTGATGTGGTAGAGAGAAGTAGTCCGATATGCTCTAGGTTGATATCGTGCTGTGCAGACTGACAGGTATTGTCCGAGCTAAGGCTGGCTGATGACGAGAAAAGGGGAAAACCGCTAGCCATGGCTAACAAGGAAGAGTAGCTAGTTCGCTGGCTAGCTTCTGATGGAAGTTCCAGTTATAAGGAAATAAAATAGCAGATCCGTACTACATTGGGTGAGGTGGGTTGCAGGAAAGTATATTTAGTTCGTAGATAGAAAGTGAGATTAAGATATATACGAAAATAGATGGCTTATATATAAGCCATCTCCAACATTGTTTTAGAGAACTTGGCAGTAAGACCAACCGGCCTCACAATCGCAGACCCCATCTAACCATGCCAGCCCAGGACCTCCAGATCCGGCTTCTTCACCTGTGGGATTGTCTGAGAAAAGCCACCCGGACAACTGATGAAACTGAGGAGTATTTCTAATTTTGATTGTCTGGGCCTGGCTCCGAAGTAGGTGGGCCCATGCCCTCCCAGGCCAACCCATGACTGCACCCCTGCCCAGTCATGTGAAATCCATAGATTAGGGCCTAATGAATACATTTAAATTGTCTGATTTCCTTATATGACTGAAATTAACGCACGTTGTGTTTTATATTTTTGTTCAGTATATATTTTTTAAGTATACAATTTAGACATAGCTGTGAGATGACGGGCGCATGGGCCTCCAAACCTCGAGGGCCCCCCACCTTACAGACAGCAGAAGCATCACCACACTAGCATTTACCTGGGTTATCATTAAACTACACTGGGCTGGTCTGGGCCTGCTCTGGCCTCGACAACAAGACTACACCTCTGGAGGGACAGAGAGAGATTGCGGCAAAGCATCACTATGTGTGAGTTGTGAGAGGGTAGTTTGTGTGTGTGTGTGTGTGTGTGTGTGTGTGTGTGTGTGTGTGTGTGTGTGTGTGTGTGTGTGTGTGTGTGTGTGTGTGTGTGTGTGTGTGTGTGTGTGTGTGTGTGTGTTAGAGAGAGACTGAATTTGAGTGCTGTTTAATGCTCCTATGGAAAAAGTTATAACTCACAATCGGACCCCTGAATCCCAAGAGAGCGAGTGTCTGTGTTCGTGTGTGCTTAGGCATATATGTGTGTGTGTAAGAGAGAGAGAGCGAGACAGTTGAACTCAGCTAGGCGAACTGAACGAGTGTGCTCGCATACTCCATTTCAAGTCCTTCGCTTGAAAATTTTGAAAAAAGCGGCAATAGTACTGCTTGTCCATTTTAAGACGCCATAGCAAGTATAATCTCAGAAATCTGTCGTTCATTTTGACGTTTTTGTGAAGATCTTAGTTGCACAATTTTACATGAACTAATATGCAGTATTTCTCAATGAAAAAATGTGCATGACTTTTTGAAGAATCCCTACTGTTGACCAATCACTGACAAAGGGACGTAGACAAATGTGTGTGCCAGAACAGCCCCAAAAACTCACTGACTTCCAAAACGAACAAAAATGTCACAAAATGTCAGCATAATATGCACTAACTCCTCCGAACTGTTTCGGCTGGGAAGCACGCGGACATCTTAATGCTCCCATGGAAAAGGTTACAACTCACAAACGGACCCCTGAATCTCAAGAGAGGAGTGTGTGTGTGTGTGTGTGTGTGTGTGTGTGTGTGTGTGTGTGTGTGTGTGTGTGTGTGTGTGTGTGTATCAAAATCTTACACATGAGAGACTAAACACTGTCACACTCAGACTGCATTCATAAAGACACAACCTCTGTCCACCAGCCACTATAACTACTAAGCCCAAATATACAGTTGATGTGATGTGCATGTTAATGTTTCATCTGCTCACACACACACACACACACACACACACACACACACACACACACACACACACACACACACACACACACACACACACACACACACACACACACAGTTCTCTGGCTGACAATACTTAGAATTCACAGGATGTTTTTCAGTGAGCAGAAAAATACTCCCTGGATTGATGATGACAGCGTGTATGCTGTTGCTATGGTCACTAGCAACATGGCAACTAAATTAGTTATTCCATGCATGTTTCCATGTTCCAGGACCCCATGTTCAAGGACCCCATTTTCCAGGACCCCATGTTCCAGGACCCCTGACTAAGACATGAAGACCCCCACAAACACACATGCATGTACTAAAAGACCACCACACAGATCACCCATAAAAACACAAACGCAGAGAACACACACACACGATAGGCTATATCACAAAAACGTTGAAGACAATTTAAACATGCAGCTGTAACTTGTTAACCCATGCAATCGACTCCTCCAAGTGCACATCAGTTAAGTTCAAACCACATTCAGTTTACCGCATTTCACCAGTCCCAATTCAAGTTTCAAGTTCAAGTATGCATGTGTGTGCGCGTGTTCAGAGAGAGAAAGTAAAAGAGGCATTGACATTACCTTTATCCGGTCACACACTTCAGGGCAGAACCCAACCAGGTTTATCCCAAACAAGATTTCTGAAATGTAGCCTTGTTCACTATAAAAATGTAAAAGTTATGCCAGAAGATGTTTCAATTAATATCAGGCAAACAGTGAACGTCCTTCATTCTTTACTTATGGTAGTACCGCATATCCAAACACTTTGACATGGGGGCAGAGTAGGTACTTTTCTACAAGCTTCTGTGTGTGTGTGTGTGTGTGTGTGTGTGTGTGCGCACTTGTGCTTTCACACACGTGTGTATGACTGTGTATGCATCTGTCCTCGTGCTCCTAGACCTTAGTGCTGCTTTTAATACCATCGATCACCACATTCTTTTGGAGAGATTGGAAACCCAAATTGGTCTACACGGACAAGTTCTGGCCTGGTTTAGATCTTATCTGTCGGAAAGATATCAGTTTGTCTCTGTGAATTGTTTGTCCTCTGACAAATCAACTGTAAATTTTGGTGTTCCTCAAGGTTCCGTTTTAGGACCACTATTGTTTTCACTATATATTTTACCTCTTGGGGATGTTATTCGAAAACATAATGTTAACTTTCACTGCTATGCGGATTACACACAGCTGTACATTTCAATGAAACATGGTGAAGCCCCAAAATTGCCCTCGCTAGAAGCATGTGTGTCAGACATAAGGAAGTGGATGGCTGCAAACTTTCTACTTTTAAACTCGAACAAAACAGAGATGCTTGTTCTAGGTCCCAAGAAACAAAGGGATCTTCTGTTGAATCTGACAATCAATCTTAATGGTTGTACAGTCGTCTCAAATAAAACTGTGAAGGACCTCGGCGTTACTCTGGACCCTCTCTTTTGAAGAACATATCAAGACTGTTTCAAGGACAGTTTTTTTCCATCTACGTAACATTGCAAAAATCTGAAACTTTCTGTCCAAAAATGATGCAGAAAAATGAATCCATGCTTTTGTCACTTCTAGGTTAGACTACTGCAATGCTCTACTTTCCGGCTACCTGGATAAAGCACTAAATAAACTTCAGTTAGTGCTAAATACGGCTGCTAGAATCCTGACTAGAACCAAAAGATGTGATCATATTACTCCAGTGCTAGCCTCCCTACACTGGCTTCCTGTCAAGGCAAGGGTTGATTTCAAGGTTTTACTGCTAACCTACAAAGCATTACATGGGGTTGCTCCTACCTATCTCTCTGATTTGGTCCTGCCGTACATACCTACACGTACGCTACGTTCACAAGACGCAGGCCTCCTAATTGTCCCTAGAATTTCTAAGCAAACAGCTGGAGGCAGGGCTTTCTCCTATAGAGCTCCATTTTTATGGAATGGTCTGCCTATCCATGTGAGAGACGCAAACTCGGTCTCAACCTTTAAGTCTTTATTGAAGACTCATCTCTTCAGTGGGTCATATGATTGAGTGTAGTCTGGCCCAGGAGTGTGAAGGTGAATGGAAAGGCTCTGGAGCAACGAACTGCCCTTGCTATCTCTGCTTGGCCGGTTCCCCTCTTTCCACTGGGATTCTCTGCCTCTAACCCTATTACAGGGGCTGAGTCACTGGCTTACTAGGGCTCTTACATACCGTCCCTAGGAGGGGTGCGTCACTTGAGTGGGTTGAGTCCTGATGTGATCTTCCTGTCTGGGTTGGCACCTCCCCCCTTGGGTTGTGCCGTGGAGGAGATCTTTGTGGGCTATACTCAGCCTTGTCTCAAGATGGTAAGATGGTGGTTAAAGATATCCCTCTAGTGGTGTGGGGGCTGTGCTTTGACAAAGTGGGTAGGGTTATATCCTTCCTGTTTGGCCCTGTCCGGGGGTGTCATCGGATGGGGCCACAGTGTCTCCTGACTCCTCCTGTCTCAGTATTTATGCTGCAGTAGTTTGTGTCGGGGGGGCTAGGGTCAGTTTGTTATATCTTGAGTACTTCTCCTGTCCTATCCGGTGTCCTGTGTGAATTTAAGTATGCTCTCTCTAATTCGCTCTTTCTCTCTTTCTTTCTCTCTCTCGGAGGACCTGAGCCCTAGGACCATGCCTCAGGACTACCTGACATGATGACTCCTTGCTGTCCCCAGTCCACCTGGCCGTGCTGCTGCTCCAGTTTCAACTGTTCTGCCTGTGATTATTATTATTTGACCATGCTGGTCATTTATGAACATTTGAACATCTTGGCCATGTTCTGTTATAATCTCCACCCAGCACAGCCAGAAGAGGACTGGCCAACCCACATAGCCTGGTTCCTCTCTAGGTTTCTTCCTAGGTTTTGGCCTTTCTAGGGAGTTTTTCCTAGCCACCGTGCTTCTACACCTACATTGCTTGCTGTTTGGGGATTTAGGCTGGGTTTCTGTACAGCACTTTGAGATATCAGCTGAAATACGAAGGGCTATATAAATATCTTTGATTTGATTTGATTGTGTGTGTGTGTGTGTGTGTGATCACAGACAAGGCACCATGGATAAGAGGAAAAGCATGAGAGCACTAAAGAGAATTACAGCCCATCCTCCCAGTGCATGTGGAGGAAATCTAGCGTTTCAGTCCCCTTTAGGGGAGACTCTAATGAGGTAGAAAAACAATTCCACTTTCCCTCTTCAGCATGCAAGACTCTGACCACCTGGCAACATGGTACCTCACACTGTGACTATGTGTGTTTGTGAAAGAGAGAGAGAGAGCGCAAGCTGACATTCCCCCACTGCTCTAAAGCATGTCTGAATGTGTGTACAACGTGCCGTGAAGTAAAGGATTCAATTTGCTTCCACAGAAGCAGCGTGCATATGAGGGGAGGAGAGGAGGGGAGAGGACAGGGGGTAGAGGGGATGAGAGGAGAGACTCCATTTCTTTCTCGGTTCTCTGTCATCTGGTGCATGATTGGGTATTCAAGGCCACACAGGCCCAATCAGGGGTAATGGGGTAGGCGTGAGTGGAGGGTTAGGGAAGGGGGGTACTACTGAGTCAGAGCAGATTTGGTTGCAGAGTGAATCCTTCCATATCTATCTATGACGCACAGACACCCACACATGGACACACACAATCACAAGCTTACGCTCTCCTTCACACACACAAGCACATGCAGGGCAATGCAAATCTCCATATCATATCTCTGTTTCACCAGAACCAGGGTTTATGCAGGGTATATCTCACACACACACACACACACACACACACACACACACACACACACACACACACACACACACACACACACACAGACATGAAAGGCAGGTCTCTGGCATGATTACATGATGTAGGCACTACTTGTCTGTCAGTGGCTGTAATAAGATGACACCTCAGATCCTGTTAAAGCTTAAATATATTAAATTACGCCTTGATACAACCTCTCATCCTCAGCCTCCAGGCTTCCAATCAGTCTTCAAGGTCCTTCTCCCTGTATCTCTCTCTGTTAGTGTAACCTTAGCAGGGGGAAAAAAGTATTTTGTATATTTTGTCTCTTTTTCTGGCATTTGTAGCTTGTTCTTTTGAAAATATCCACCACCAATGACTCACACAATCGCTAGTAACCAGGTTGAATGACCATGAGTATAGTGGAATGAATTCAAAGGCAACAATGAATTCAAAGTCTTGTAGTAGCCTTTCTAGCCTAAATGATGTGGGTTTAGTCAGAGTTTTCCCTGACTACTTGCTACACTGTACACTCAGAAGTGAGACCAATATACAGCACATGAATCATAGACAATCTTCATTAATATATTAATATGAATAATATAATTGCCTATAGAGGGCTGCAGTTACAATCATTCCAATGAGTGTTCCTCTCTAGAGCATCAAAGGGCTAATGAGGTTACAGAGCCAGTTACTGCAAATGTATTATGACAAACCTCCCCGGTGTGTTTGTGTGTGTACAGTAATTACTAGCCCAGGGCATGTACCTAACGAGACGGGCTCTCAACCCAAGGCTGCTTTATTGATCCAGAGGAAAGCAGAGGGAGATTCTACAGTAAAGATACACTGATCTCTACTAGTCTACAGGGCTGGATCTGTTTAGCAACTTAATACCATAGTGAGAAATATTCACAACCCTACCAGGTCTCTGGTCATTTAATGCACATTATCGATTCACACTGAGGGGACAGTGGTTTGTGTGTGTGTATGAATAAAATGTCATAGTCTGGCTTGGAGCGGGAGAGGGAAAAGACACTTTGTCAGGAAACACTTTAGAGTTAAGTTAGGAAACACGTCTTATCCAGAGTGACTTACATTCAATTGAGGAAGTTAAGACAACCACATGTCACAGGCATTCCAAGTAAAACCTTCTTTTTTTTTAAAGCAGCTATATCAGTGACAGTAAGACAAGACAACCTATAGGTACAGTAGCTAAAGAATATGAATTTACATTCACAGACTTATGGGGATGTATGAAATGACAGTACGCCTAATACCCCTCTGTATTACATTACAGCCAACATGGAGCAGCATAAGGAGGATATGCTAGTGCATTATAGTATGGTGCAGGATACTTCGATGAAATATTAACCCAGCTCACTGAATCAATGCAGTGGGGAGCTGCTGTCAAGAAGGGGGGCACTACAATGTTTTGCTCCCAAAAGGCTAGGGCCAGCTCTGACTGCATGTGTGGTTACCGATGTGGGTATGTAGACACGCGAGCCACTGCGACCCCTCATGATGAGTTCAGATTTTTTTGTGACCTCCACCCCCATCAAAGTTGCCCATCCCTGATCTAATACAATGTATGAGAGAGTCAACAGACAGACAGACAGACCCTGCCCAGATGAATTCTCTGGTGGCCATTTAAGCAGTCTGCAAATACTGATCGCTCTCTGGCAGCAATTAAAGTCCCCTTCAGGAAGCAGAGGCTCAATTTATGGTCCATTTATGCCAAGCTATGCACATCGCAGCCCTACATCACACAAGCCTGGCTGACTCTTATTTAAACACATTTACAGATGACATATTTCTCTTCTTCCTAGGCTCAGGCAGAAACATACATCAGCAAAGACTTGAGGCAGAGGGTGTGTGTGTGGTTATTTATATGAGGCTGTGTACAAAATCAAATACCAATTCCCCGCCCCAGGCCTACTCGATACAGTCAGTCTTTCTTATCAATTTTACTGTGAGAATTCTAGCCAACAGATCGAAGATGGAACAGTGTCTCATTTCTCCGTGTATTTTTCTTCAGTGTAATGCCCGAATGCTTTTCTTCAATTCTTGCAATCCCCCCTGACAGCAGAGAGATAAAAAAAAATGTGTTTGTTAATTTCCTGCAAATGTACACATTTTGCCATGGGGCATAGAGAACATGTTCTAGTTTTAAAGCATGTTTTCTGCAAATCTAGACATTTTGCCATGGGGCGTAGAGAACATGTTCTAGTTTTAAAGCATGTTTTCTGCAAATCTACACATTTTGCCATGGGGCGTAGAGAACATGTTCTAGTTATAAAGCATGTTTTCTGCAAATCTACACATTTTGCCATGGGGCGTAGAGAACATGTTCTAGTTTTAAAGCATGTTTTCTGCAAATCTACACATTTTGCCATGGGACGTAGAGAACATGTTCTAGTTTTAAAGCATGTTTTCTGTAAATCTAACACATTTTGCCATGGGGCGTAGAGAACATGTTCTAGTTTTAAAGCATGTTTTCTGTAAATCTAACACATTTTGCCATGGGGCGTAGAGAACATGTTCTAGTTTTAAAGCATGTTTTCTGTAAATCTAACACATTTTGCCATGGGGCGTAGAGATGATTTTGCAATTCTATAACTTATTTCATGCAATTTTACACATTTTGCAATGAAGCACAGAGAAATATGTGCAATTTTACAGGACCATTTCTGCAATTCTGCACATGTTGCCATGGGGTGGATATATATGTTTGCCGTTTTTAATAGGATATCTGAGTGAGAGTGACTAACAAAATAGTCACTCTCATATGAGACATATGAGAAACATGAGAAAAACTGTTGATGCACAACCAAATTTTGAAATTACACCTTGTGTATTCTACTATTCTAACTTAACAGTAACCTGAGACACCAACTGGGGAGGCCTTGTCTTACATGCATCTCTCCATCTGTATGTGGAATCACAACCGTATAAGCCAACTTGGTGAGATATTTTGAAATGTTCCATTTACAGCAGCCTACGACATGTCATAACCACTGCTCTCAGTGTGCTTTCATGTTGGTGGTCCAATCTACTGTATTCTGTTTCTATGCTAGTAGATCCCCCACAGTTTCCTAGAATTGAGCTGAGCCTTGGAGAGAGAAAGAGAGAGCGAGAAAGAGAGAGAGAGAGAGAGAGAGAGAGAGAGAGAGCGCAAGTGTCACGCCCTGACCATAGAGAGCCTTTTATTCTCTATGTTGGTTAGGTCGGGGTGTGACTAGGGTGGGTAGTCTAGTTTTTTCTTTTCTATGTTGGCCTAGTATGGTTCCCAATCAGAGGCAGCTATCTGTCGTTGTCTCTGATTGGGGATCATATTTAGGCAACATTTTCCCACCTGTTGTTTGTGGGATCTTGATTTTGTATTGTTGCTTTTAGCCCTACAAAGCTGTACATTTAGTTTGTTACTCTTTCTTGTTTTGTGCCGGTTATCATTAAAATTATTAACCTATCCCACGCTGCATCTTGGTCTGACCATCCTTCCAACAACGATCGTTACAGCGAGAGAGAGAGAGAGAGGAGAAAGAGAAATAGAAATAGAGAGCAAAAGCGAGAAAAAGAGGGAGAGAGAGAAGAGGGAGCGAGAAAGCCCTCTTTTTTACCTGTGTCTGCACTGTTAGATTGGCTTAATCCTCTCCCAGCATGCCGCAGCACTCCCCTAACACTCTACTCTCAAGGCATATGTGTGTGTCTACACTTTAGCTCAGAGACAATGCATTCAGCTCAACCTTTGTGTTTGTAGGTTTACTTACCTTAAGAACATAAGGATAGTTTGAAAATCCCCTGCCTTCATCTCCTAAGCCTGTCCTTTTTCATGGCCTATAAACCCAGGAAAACGTTGTTTTCAGACTCAAAACATTTGTCAGGCTTTTGCTCTCAATGCGACTTCTGTCAGTAAAGCTTACATACCTACACAGAGAGATATACATGGTGACATTACAGACTAGTACACTACTCAACTCTATTGACAACTACTGTTTGAGATAAACTCTACTTTAATATTCAGAAAATGGATCTTTCGTCAGTCACTTCCTTGGATTAATCACTGATTAAGCCTGATCTAGGATATAATTCCACATGATATATGTGGTAGAGAAGCAGATTATTAAACCACACAAAATAAGCCACTCATATCCAATCATATCCTTCTATATCATGCTTGATTAGTGATTAATCCAAGGATAGGAGGAAAGAAAGATACATGAGCGAGTGAGTGAGTTAGTGAAGACTGAAGAAGTGGAAGAAAACAGCTCATAGCTTTAACCATTCCAGTCATGTGATGTCATCAGATCAGTGATAACTAAGAAAGGTAAGTGGAAAGTATTTTAAAAGGGCAAGAGTGAGGGAAACTTTGTGAGGATAAGAAGATTGGACGAGAGGAGGGTGTGAGGGAAAGAGGGATTGGAGAAAAAAAGATTATCCTCTTCAAGTTGAGTGCATCTGTCCTCTAGCAGAGCTTGACATGAACTTTTTAGCCACTTGTCCTTTGGACAAGTAGGACTGATTTTTTATTTGTCCAAAAGTAAATTGCTATCTTTTTTACCAAAGAGAATCAGACAAAAATGTTGGCCACACTCTGCCTGTTGGCTTCTATGGATATTCAAGCCTGTCTCAAAATACAACACTGCCCCTTTAAGGCTCTCCTGGAGGATGGTTGGCCTAGCCTAATGACTTACGGTAGCTACATACTTTAATCTAAGACTGCCATCATTGAAGTCATTTGTGGTGACACTGATGAGGGGCATTGTACTAAACATCGTTGTTAACCAATCAAGGTATTGAAGAGGTACTCAGATCCAGACTCATTGCGGAGAAGATACTAACGTCCGTGGGCGTAGCGTAGCGTTTGCCCGGAGCTTCGGTAACCAGGCAATGGTTGGCCACTCTTTGGTTTGCATTTACACAGGCAGCCCAATTCTAATATTTTTTCCCACTAATTGGTCTTTGACCAATCACATCAGATCTTTTCACATCAGATATTTTTCAGAGTTGATGTCACGTGTGCTCCCTCTCCGGCCTCTAGGTCACTAGGCTGCTCGTTATGGCGCACACCTGTCACCATCGTTGCATGCACCTCTGCACGTCATCCCTCACCTAGACTCCATCACCTCCTTGATACCTTACCTGCCCTATATATGTCACTCCCTTTGGTTCCTTCCCCAGGGGTTATTGTTTCGCTTTCCTGTCTGTGCGTTGTTCGGGATTCTTTTTTTGTATTGTTTCATTTACTTATTAAAACACTCACTCCCTGAACTTGCTTCACGACTGTAACGACAGATTTCCTCTTCTTCGTCTGAAGAGGTGTAGCAAGGATCGGACCAATACGCAGCGTGGTAAGTGTCCACGTTTTAATAGAAAAGACTGAACATGACACAAATACAAAATAACAAAGTGAAATGGAAAAGAAACAGTCCCGTGTGGCACAAACACTGACACAGCAAACAAACACCCACAAACCAACAGTGAAACCCAGGCTACCTAAGTATGATTCTGAATCAGAGACAACTAACGACACCTGCCTCTGATTGAGAACCATACTAGGCCGAAACAGAAACCAAACATAGAAACACAAACATAGACTGCCCACCCCAACTCACACCCTGACCATACTAAATAAAGACAAAACAAAGGAAATAAAGGTCAGAACGTGACAACGACTCTCAGCGCACATCGTTACAGCTGATCTGATTGGTCAAATAACCAATTAGTGAAAAAAAGATTAGAATTGGCCTGCTTGTGTAAATGCAGCCTTGGTGGCCAATCAAATATTGCATCAATTACAACCAAATAAATACTTTTTATTTCTTTAGAAAATAATTCCCTCCAGGGCTCGCAATTAAGGGTGTACAGTCATCCCTGGGATGCACATTAAACACATTTTTTTAAAGCAATGAGACTGTTGCATCATATCAGAAGACCATTTAGCTTAAAATGTTGATCAAGTTTTATTACTTTATATTACAAACTCAACAATGTGCATATGGCTGTAGGCTACATGTGAATGTTCCAAAATGCAATTAGTAAGACAACACCATTCTCAAAAGAGCACCGCACACGCAAACGGTTTCATGTGACATATTACAATATCTCTCAGAAATTAAGAAAAAGGGAGAAAAAGAAAGATGCATCAACTAGCATGGCATACCTTTGAAAACCAATAGAACATGAGTAAAATGCTGATTTCAATGGCGTATTAAGTGTTTATAAAATAATTCCCTCAACATTTCTATGGTCGTATTTCAGCTAGGCTACTTTGAAACAAGGTAAGACATGCTTCATAAAATGACAAAATGTCCAAGTTTTTAACAATTAAGTTTATGGTTAAATAGATTTAAAAAATGCTCACCTCCTCTGCTCAGATTCAAGGTGGGTGATGTGGGTGCGCAACAGGCACTGTTCTAAACTCTCTGGTCTTGTGATCATTTTTTGATCTGAATGAACCTCCAGAAAGTAATACATTTGTCATCTTAACCTGAAGGTTCCATCATCTTCCATTCAAAGTAAAAAAGCAGGTACTTGCATTTTATTTTGAATGTAACATGATGTGATGGAACGATGGTGGTGTAAATTCACTTATTTTGTGTTGAATCTCAAAAGACCTGGCTATTCAAACGATAATTCATGGTGCAAATATTTTTCCTTCACAATTTCCACCAGAGCCTGTCCAGGGGGGAGAGACGAGATGGGGAGGAGAGATAATACAGAAGAAGTAAACTTCCGTAATTACATTATTCTTCATAAATAATAGACGTTCTCTCATGGGACTAAGAGATGTGAGTCCCAAATCTAATATTCCTGCTCTGGTCAGTGTTTCTCTTCAGTCCTGTCATAAACTAGTAGCAGATTATTGTTCTGTCCTCTACACCATCTGGGTCCCTTTATAAACGCAAACATAATGGAGAGATGGAATTAAATGGAGTATTCCCTCGCTATAAGACCGGTACATCCAAACATCACACCTGCAGGACAGGTACAGGACGGCAACAACAACTGCCCGAGTTACACCAGGAACGCACAATCCCTCCATCATTGCTCAGACTGTCCGCAATAGGCTGAGAGAGGCTGGACTGAGGGCTTGTAGGCCTGTTGTAAGACAGGTCCTCACCAGACATCACCGGCAACAACATCACCTATGGGCACAAACCCACCATCGCTGGACCAGACAGGACTGGCAAAAAAGTGCTCTGCACTGACAAGTCGCGTTTTTTTCTCACCAGGGTTGATGGTCGGATTCACGTTTATTGTCGAAGTAATGAGCGTTACACCAAGGTATGTACTCTGGAGCAGGATTGATTTGGAGGTGGAGGGTCTGTCATGGTCTGGGGCGGTGTGTCACAGCATCATTGGACTGAGCTTGTTGTCATTGCAGGCAATCTCAACGCTGTGTGTTACAGGGAAGACATCCTCCTCCCTCATGTGGTTCCCTTACTGCAGGCTCATCCTGACATGGCCATCCAGCATGACAATGCCACCAGCCATACTGCTCTTTCTTTGATTGATTTCCTGCAAGACAGGAATGTCAGTGTTCTGCCATGGCCAGCGAGTAGCCTGGATCTCAATCCCATTGAGCACGTCTGGAACCTGTTGGGTCGGAGGGCTAGGGCCATTCCCCCCAGAAATGTCTGTGAACTTGCAAGTGCCTTGGTGGAAGAGTGGGGTAGCAAAAACTGGCAAATCTGGTGCAGTCCATGAGGAGGAGATGCACTGCAGTACTTAATGCAGCTGGTGACCACACTGTTACTTTTGATTTTGACCCCCCCCTTTGTTCAAGGACACATTATTCCATTTCTGTTAGTCACATGTCTGCGGAACGTGTTCAGTTTATGTCTCAGTTGTTGAATCTTGTTATGTTCTTACAAATATTTACATGTTAAGTTTGCTGAAAATAAACGCAGTTGACAGTGAGAGGACTTTTTTTTGTTGCCGAGTTAAAATATATTTTTTAATTGAAATAATTCAAATTTAGCTTTCGTCAAAGAATCCGCCATTTGCTGCAATTACAGCCCATTGGCATTCTAGTTGTCAAATTGTTGAGGTAATCTGAAGAGATTTCACCCCATGCTTCCTGAAGCACCTCCCACAAGTTGGATTGGCTTGATGGATTGGCAAGCTGCTCCCACAACAGCTCAATAGGGTTGAGATCTGGTGACTGTGCTGGCCACTCCATTATAGACAGAATACCAGCTGACTGCTTCTTCCTAAATAGTTATTGCATAGTTTGGAGCTGTGCTTTGGTGCATTGTCCTGTTGTAGGAGGAAATTGACTCCAATTAAGCGCCATCCACAGGGTATTGTATGGCGTTGCAAAATGGAGTGATAGCCTTCCCTCAAAGCTCCCACTTTACCACCACCAAAGCACCCCCAGACCATCACATTGCCTCCACCATGCTTGACAGATGGCGTCAAGCACTCCTCCACAATCTTTTAATTTTTTTCTGCGTCTCACAAATGTTCTTCTTTATGATCCAAACTCCTCAAACGTATATATTTGATCCTCCCAGGGATGACTGTACACCCTTAATTTCGAGCCCTGGAGAGAATTATTTTCTAAAGACATAAAAAGTATTTATTTGGTTGTAATTTATGCAATATTTTTCTGTCCGTAACACTTTTTTCCTATCTTCCTCTGTCCAGTGTCTGTGTTCTTTTGCCCATCTTAATCTTTTATTTTTTATTGACCAGTCTGAGATATGGCTTTTTCTTTGCAACTCTGCCTAGAAGGCCAGCATCCTGGAGTCACCTCTTCACTGCTGAGGTTGAGACTGATGTTTTGCGGGTACTATTTAATGAAGCTGCAGGTTGAGGACTTGTAAGGCGTCTGTTTCTCAAACGAGACACTCTAATGTACTTGTCCTCTTGCTCAGTTGTACACTGGGGTAGTAGTACACAGCGTTGTACGAGATCTTCAGTTTCTTGGTAATTTCTTGCATGAAATAGCCTTAATTTCTCAGAACGGGAAAAAACTGACGAGTTTCAGAAGAAAGGACTTTGTTTCTGGCCATTTTCAGCCTGTAATCGAACTCACAAATGCTGATGCTCCAGATAGTCAACTAGTCTAATGAAGGCCAGTTTTATTTATTCTTTAATCAGAACAACAGCTGTGCTAACATATTTGCAAAAGGGTTTTGTAATGATCAATTAGCCTTTTAAAATTGGAATTTAAACTTGAATTAACCAACACAACGTCCCATTGGAACACAGTAGTGATGGTTTCTGTTAATGGTCCTCTGTACGACAATGTAGATATTCCATTCAAAATCAGCCGTTTCCAGCTACAATAGTCATTTACAACATTAACAATGTCTACACTGTATTTCTGATCAATCAAGAAAAATGCTTTTCTTTCAAAAACAAGGACATTTCTAAGTGACCCCTTTTGAGAGAGCGAGCGAGCGAGAGAGAGAGAGAGAGAGAGAGAGAGACTTGTGTGCAACCAAAGTAACATGTGCTGTTTTGATTCAAAGATGTAGGCTAGCCTTCCGGCAACCAATGTTCTTTTTAATGTGACAAAAACATAAATCCTGATTATAATTCTAATGTACCATCCTGATTCCCTACATCAGAAGATACATTACACAATCCACTGTTCCTGGTACACAGCCATCCTACAGGGCACTAAAAGAGGTCAACAGTGGCCTGCAGCCCTATGGCATTTAAGAATTCCTCCACAAGCAGGATATTATGCTACCATTGCAAAAATATACAGTGGAGCAAAAAATAATTTAGTCAGCCACCAATTGTGCAAGTTCTCCCACTTAAAAAGATGAGAGAGGCCTGTAATTTTCATCATAGGTACACTTCAACTATGACGGACAAAATGAGGGGAAAAAATCCAGAAAATCACATTGTAGGATTTTTAATGAATTTATTTGCAAATTATGGAGGAAAATAAGTATTTGGTCACCTACAAACAAACAATATTTCTGGCTCTCACAGACCTGTAACTTCTTCTTTAAGAGGCTCCTCTGTCCTCCACTCGTTACCTGTATTAATGGCACCTGTTTGAACTTGTTATCAGTATAAAAGACACCCGTCCACAACCTCAAACAGTCACACTCCAAACTCCACTATGTTCAAGACCAAAGAGCTGTCAAAGGACACCAGAAACAAAATTGTAGACCTGCACCAGGCTGGGAAGACTGAATCTGCAATAGGTAAGCAGCTTGGTTTGAAGAAATCAACTGTGGGAGCAATTATTAGGAAATGGAAGACATACAAGACCACCGATAATCTCCCTCGATCTCACCCCGTGGGGTCAAAATGATCACAAGAACGGTGAGCAAAAATCCCAGAACAACACGGGGGGACCTAGTGAATGACCTGCAGAGAGCTGGGACCAAAGTAACAAAGCCTACCATCAGTAACACACTACGCCGCCAGGGACTCAAATCCTGCAGTGCCAGACGTGTCCCCCTGCTTAAGCCAGTACATGTCCAGGCCCGTCTGAAGTTTGCTAGAGAGCATTTGGATGATCCAGAAGAAGATTGGGAGACTGTCATATGGTCAGATGAAACCAAAATAGAACGTTTTGGTAAAAATTCAACTCGTCGTGTTTAGAGGACAAAGAATGCTCTTTGCATCCAAAGAACACCATACCTACTGTGAAGCATGGGGGTGGAAACATCATGCTTTGGGGCATGCTTTCAGCCACCAATTGTGCAAGAGATTGTTGATTTGAGTTGAGACATATATATATATATACAGAGAGAGAGAGAGATTTTTGATTTAAGTGGATATAAATATATATATATATATCAACTTAAATCAAAAATCTCTCTCTCTCTATATATATGTATATATATATATGTATATATATATATAAAATGACGCAAGATTCAAGACTTTGTGCATTTCTGCTAAAATTATCAAAAATACTTCTTGCCACCAACAAAATGTTGAGTATTTGGGGCATACAATCATTGAAGCTCTGCAGATTTTGCTGTGTGGATATAAAATCAATAGACCATTTATTTTGGTATTGCAGTCAGGTAGCCTTTTTCTGGTCTCAGGTTCAGAAATGGCTGAAAATGCATAACATTGATCTAAAATTTACCCTAGAACTAGTACTAATATACTAATACTCTTCGTTAAAGCATTTCTCTTTAACTCGCAATCTGTGGATTCTATTTAATTAGATATATTGAAATTGGATGTTAATTAAACATCACAGCATAGTTGAAAGATATGTGGTGTGTAGAAATCCAAAGAGGGTGGCCAGCAGAGATAGGTGGGATGGGCTGAGGGAAGCTGAGGGTTGGGATGTGGAATTGGAGACAGGTGGGAGTGGAGTTGCTGGCCAGGGGATAGAATGAGGGTCAAAGATAAAAATATAAAAAATCAAGTCAAAATAAAACAGAACAAAAAGTAAGTTTGAATGACACTGAGGGGCAGTGTTTTTACAGCTAATGCTGGTTTGCCTGAGGCTGATGCCATGCAGGTGTACACATGCATATACACACAATCTCATTCAAATGCACACGTGCGCATACATGGACACACACACATGTAAATAGTGCCATACATGCACTCAAACATATTCAGTTGGCTTTGCTGTTAGGATTTTTGTTGTCATTGATGACTTTTGTTTTTTGCATTGTTGTTTTCTGTTTTCATTTGTCTTTTTTCTCTTTTGTTCATTTTCTTGGTTATGGGGGGGGTCTGGGAGGGTGGGGAATGGAATTGTTATTTGCATTTATTTTTATCTAATTTTCTCGGGGGGGGGGATTCTTGGAGGGCTGGTGGCCTGGCGGTTGGGAGCTTGGGCCATTGGCTGATGGATTGCTGGTTCATGTCTCTGTTTTTGACCTTGTGGGAGATCTGTCGACATGCCCTTGAGCAGGGTGTTGACCCTGGTTGCTTCTGTGTGTCGCTCTGGATGGGAATCTGTTAGATGACTAATATGATGAAGTTGAGTGGCTTCACTGCAAGTATATTGTATATTTTAAATATTCAATTAAACATTTTTTTTTTAAATGGAATGTTTTCGACTTGGAGAATCCATGCCCCGGAAGACTTCAGGCTGCTCTGGAGGCCAAAGGGGGTCCAACCCAGTACTAGATGTGTGTACCTAATAAACTGGCCAGTGAATGTATATGTTGAAAATTTGTGAAATTGTGGAAGAATAATTAAATTATTTGTCAGTTTCATTGTATCTCATTATGAATTCATGTAACATATCTTGGCATGCTATATAATTTGGCCACATTTGTGCATTTGTTATGATAATAATCCATATAAGGTACAATAATTTGTTAAATAAAAGATGGGTATGAAAGTGAAACCATTGTTGAAATACTATATAAAACTGAGATAATGATAAATTAAATGAGAGTTGGCTGATCTTACTCTGTTTGAAGATTTGGAACACAACCTGCATTTTGTTTTTAGAGACAGGCGGGACTTTTTTCTGCAGAAAAATATATAGTTTCCTAAAACCAATGTCAGATGGTTTCTCTGAGGATTTAAGACCTACTTTAAAAAGGCAAACGCATGCCATTCCGGTGCACATCCATGTGCTATCCACACTTGTTTTTTTTTCCAAAGGGCACTTTTCAACGGGAGCTTGCTGATCGGCATCTCACAGCTCTTGATAAGCCAATGTTTTGGATCCAATCATTAGCAAAACAACCAGCAACGCATACCATTTCCATACACCATCGCACAACAGGTTGAAGTCAAGAGGGGGTTTCTTTGACATGATGTTCCCAAATACGAACGGAACAATAGATGGCATCCACATCGCCATAAATCACCATCCCAAAACGATTTCAACTATGTGAACTGAAAAGGCTTCCACTCTTTATGTGCAGGTGATTGTTATGTGATGCGCAAAAGACCCTGCTGAATGTGGTGGCCAGGTTGAACGCATGAATCGTACATTCTGCAGAACAGTAATGTTGGCCTATACACCTACAGGACGGAGCTGTTGAGGATGGATGGCTTATTGGTCAGTGTTGTCTACTCATTTGAAGTATATTTGCCATTGCTAAAGCAACTTGAAATGTCCTAATGGTCCTCTGTAGCTATGTTTTTATATTTACTTATCAAGATACAAAAGAGCGAGCCAAATAAAATCTTTTGGTTGTACTCAGTCTCCAAGAGTAGCGCCTCTATTTCAGTTGCGCCATTGTATTTCATGGTAAGGCATTGTATATTCCCCAATGTGGGATGCATGCCAGCAAAGGCACTACACAACACTAAACAATACATTAATTACGCTATAACGGTGACAAACGGCGCCCACAAACTGTTAAGGCCTGTCCCAACAGCAGTGTCCCAACAGCAGAGTCCCAACAACTTACCAATTCTACACCTGGCTATCAGCGGAGCCTTGTCTGGCAGAGAAACAGCTCATTCAGCCTCATTTACTGCCTTTAAAAAAAACATAGCTAATATGGCTGACTTGCTTAAACAAATGTGGTTTCTACTGACAATTTAAATGTACAAACTATGGCATAAGGGGACGACAAGCGGATAAGTGGCAATCCGTCATTTCAAATAAGACATTAATGAGCGAGCAAGGATGGACGTAGTCAATATAACTATTTGTTCAGCACTTTTGACATGTACTAACAGCTTACTACACAACATACACTTAGTATGACTTTCTCAGCTACAGTTTACATATCTCCCTGGCATATTACATCATTTATGCAGCAGCATACAATACATTTTTTGACTCACCTTGTTGTGCTTTGCTCACTTGAACAGGAAGGCGGTATTCATGGGCAAATTTTGTCATCAAACTTTGTCATCAAAGTCTGTCATTCTCTGGATTTGTGGTGCTTCCAAGACAACTGGGAACAGAAAAATCATGGTGACATCAGTGATCTTCTGGTCATAGCTCTTTGAAAGAGGCCCGAGTTCCGAATTTACAATTCCGAGTTGGATGAAAGTTCAAAACGTATTTTCCCAGTTGTAGCTCATTTTTCCAGAGTTCCCAGTTGTCTTAAAGTCACTAAAGTCATATTTTGCATTTCCGAGTTAACAGTTGTTTTGAGCGCGGTACAATTCAAGCTTCATTGACAGCATGGCCAATATTGAATGTTCATCATTTTAACTAGGAAAAGAGACGCTTAATCTTAGACTTGGGACCACACAGCCACTCCACTGAATAGCAGGCTAATGATTGCTTTGCAATGCTTGAAGTTAGCCACTAATTCCTTTCAAACCACTCATTGTTGAGTGGTTTGTGTAATGTTTATGTCCAATGGCCGATGAGCATCGATAGGTTTTATCTATAATTTCTCTTCATTATTTCTCTTCATATGACAAGAATTAAAAATGATTTGCCAGTAGATTGTCGACTTGATTCATGATGATGACTACTAGCTAAGATTTTGAAAGTATGATGTTGACATGATCAGTCCAATTAAAGCTACTTTAGATATGTCATTTCATCTGTGGAAAATTACCTTGAGCCTTGGATAGGCACTTCTAATGTAACTCTATGGCATCACCCATGGGGCTTGAATTTTATAGCTCTACCCTTAGACTTTCCGGTGACGTAGTGCCCCCATAAGTGACAGAATACTGAGCAAATCACGGCAAAATGCTCCGTATTCTCTGCTGGCTTGCCCCACCACCACCACAGAAAGCGTGAGGCTGAAACACCTACATTTTGGAGCTGCCTTACTCAAGAAACCATGTTTGCTTGTGGCTTTGTTAACTCAATTATATATTCATTTTTTACATTGTTTGCAAACTGATTTGTGACATGTATTAATGCCAAAATAACATGAAAAAATTATGAAAAACTATTTTTGCTTTGTCATTGTGGGGTATTATGTGTAGATTGCAGGGTAGCCTAGTGGTTAGAGCGTTGGACTAGTAACCGAAAAGGTTGCAAGTTCATATCCCCGAGCTGACAAGGTACAAATCTGTCGGGTTTGCCCCTGAACAGGCAGTTAACCCACTGTTCCTAGGCTGCCATTGAAAATAAGAATTTGTTCTTAACTGACTTGCCTAGTAAAATAAATAATTCAATACATTTTAGAATAAGGCTGTAACGTAACAATATGTGGAAAAAGTCGAGGGGACTGAATACTTTCCGAACGCACTGTATATCGATTCTCCGCTGGGCTCGCAATATCAATATTGCGCCTATAGGCTATTCAGTGTGGTCTCAATCAAATTATCCATAGGCTACGAAGTGCATGCTTGGAGAAGAACAGAGCAAAGTTATATTTCTAAGATAGCTGCTGGGATGGTGTAAATAAAACAAGGCTGCATTAATCACTGCAATGGATATTCCAACCCTGAGCCACGGCCTGCTCTGCTCTTGCTGATCAAAAATGTTTTTGTGTGCTGCTTAAAACTTCTTATGGCTGGGGGGCAGTATTGAGTAGCTTGGATGAATAAGTTGCCCAAAGTAAACGGCCTGCTCCTCAGTCTCAGTTGCTAATATATGCATAGTATTAGTAGTATTGGATAGAAAACACTCTAAAGCTTCTAAAACTGTTTGAATGATGTCTGTGAGTATAACAGAACTTATATGGCAGGCAAAATCCTGGCGAGAAATCAAAACAGGAAGTGAGAAATCTGAGCTTCGCATGTATTCACCAAAGTTCCCAATGAAATCCCCTTGAGATATTAATGATGTTGCACTTCCTAGGAGTTCCACTCGATGTCAACCATCTATAGAAATTTGAATGAGACTTCTACTGTGTTGTGGGACTGAATGAGAGCAGAATCTATCAGGTGACTGGCAGTCAGCCATTTTCTGATCATGCTCATTTCTCATGGTATCCACTTGCGTTCCATTGCTCATCAAGACACAAAGGAATACTCCGGTTGGAACTTTATTGAAGCTATATGTTAAAAACATCCTAATGATTGATTCTGTACTTAGTTTGAAATGTTTCTTCGACCTGTAATATAACTTTTTGAAGATTTTGTCCGACGTAACGCTGACCAGAATGAGCGTTTGGATACCAAACAGAGGTATTTGGACATAAATAACGGAAATTATCGAACAAAACAAACATTTATTGTGGACCTGGGATTCCTGGAATGCTTTCTGATGAAGATCATCAAAGGTAAGGGAATATTTATCATGTAATTTGTTGTTTATGTTGACGCCAACACGGCGGCTATTGTGACTAATTCTTCTGAGCGCCGTCTCAGATTATTGCATGGTTTGCTTATTCCGTAAAGTTTATTTGAAATCAGACACAGCGGTTGCATTAAGGAGAGGTATATCTATAACTCCTCTTTGGCTGGGAAAATGGCTGTTTTTATTGTAGTTTGGTCACCTAACATAATCGTTTGTGGTGCTTTCGCCGTAAAGCCTATTTGAAATCGTACACTGTGGTGGGATTAACAACAAGACTACCTTTAAAACGGGATAAGATACATGTATGTTTGAGGACTTTTAATTATGAGATTTTTGATGTTTTGAAAATGGCGCTCTGCACATTCACTGGCTGTTGTCATATCATCCCGTTAACGGGATTGCAGCCATAAGAAGTTTAAACCAATGGCTGTGCTGTGTAGGTCTGTGGTTGGAGTTCAGAAGGAGAGTCAAAGGTTTGAACGCGGACAAGCCTAGCATGAAGATGAGAAGGAGGACCAAAGGTCTACTTTGATAGCTCTTGGTACTACTACAATTGATTTTTATCAAAAACAATATGTTTCTTGCCCATGATGTATTTATCAGAGTTATAGACCTCATAGTTTGCCAGATTTGAGTAACTTACATTGTGGTGCTGAAACTTGAAGCAGCAACCGCGGCACAATAAATCAGCAATGGACAGTTAGCTCATGATGCTGAAAGTAGCCAAATTGGGGTAGACATAAATCATTTAAACCGTCTTCATTTTAACAAGACTTTACTAACAACAAGAGAGATTTGTGGTGTTGGACTAACAACAAGAGAGATTTGTGTTGGAGCAGATTTCTTACTATTTAAGAAACAAGAGGTAGGTCTACCTGCCCAGACGGCATCCCCAGCTGCGTCCTCAGAGCATGCGCAGACCAGCTGGCTGGTGTGTTTACGGACATATTCAATCAATCCTCAATCAATCCATTGTTCCTGTTCCCAAGAAAGCTAAGGTAACTGAGCTAAATGACTACTGCCCCGTAGCACTCATTTCCGTCATCATGAAGTGCTTAGAGAGACTAGTCAAGGACAATATCACCTCCACCCTGGGTCTTGACCCCGCCCTGTGCAACTGGGTCCTGGATTTCCTGACGGGCTGCCCCCAGGTGGTGAGGGTAGGTAACAACATCTCCACCCTGCTAATCCTCAACACTGTGGCCCCACAAGGGTGCGTTCTCAGCCCTCTCCTCTACTCCCTGTTCACCCACGACTGCGTGGCCACTCAATCATCAAGTTTGCAGACGACACTACAGTGGTAGGCTTGATTACCAACAATGACGAGACGGCCTCCAGGGAGGAGGTGAGGGCCCTCGGAGTGTGGTGTCAGGAAAATAACCTCAATAACAAAACAAAGGAGATGATCGTGGACTTCAGGATACAGCAGAGGGAGCAACCCCCATCCACATCGATGGGACAGTAGAGGAGAGGGTAGAAAGTTTTAAGTTCCCTGATGTACACATCACCGACAAACTGAAATGGTCCAGCCACACAGACAGCGTGGTGAACACGGCGCAGCAGCGCCTCTTAAACCTCAGGAAGCTGAAGAAATTTGGCTTGTCACCAAAAACACTCACAAACATTTACAGATGCACAATCGAGAGCATCCTGTCGGGCTGTATCACCGCCTGGTACGGCAACTGCTCCGCTCATAACCGTAAGGTTCTCCAGAGGGTAGTGAGGTCTACACAACGCATCACCGGGGGCAAACTACCTGCCCTCCAGGACACCTACACCACCCGATGTCACAGGAAGGCCAAAAAGATCATCAAGGACAACAACCCCCCGAGCCACTGCCTGTTCACCCCGCTATCATCCAGAAGGCGAGGTCAGTACAGGTGCATCAAAGCAGGGACAGAGAGACTGAAAAGCAGCTTCTATCTCAAGGCCATCAGACTGTTAAACAGCCATAACATTGAGAGGCTGCTGTCAACATACTGACTCAACTCCAGCCACTTGAAAAATGTAGGTAATAAATGTATCACTAGCCACTTTAAACAATGCCACTTCATATGTTTACATACCCTACATTACTCATCTCATATGTATATACTGTACTCTATACCATCCACTGCATCTTGCCTATGCCGTTCTATACCATCACTCATTCATATATTTTTATGTACATATTCTTATTCATTCCTTTACACTTGTGTGTGTGTATAAGGTAATTGTTGTGAAATTGTTAGGTTAGATTACTCATTGGATATTACTGCATTGCCGGAACTAGAAGCACAAGCATTTCACTACACTCACATTAACATCTGCTAACCATGTGTATGTGACAAATAAAATTTGATTTGATAAGCTCAACACATGGGCCTATCTCTCTGTCAATTCTTAGCCTGTCATTTCTGTAATTTGTGTGATATTTAAAAAATATTCAGCTAATATGTAAAATTACATAGAATTGCATGAAATGTTTATAAAATGATATTTCTCTGACCTGTAAATACAATGATAGATTCATGCAATGCTTTTACTATAAAAGGAGATATTTCCCCCTTACTCTTGTCCACAGTGATCTGTGAACCCATATCCTTCTGGCCTGCAGCCCTGTGCCTATCAAAATTCCCGCAGTCTGACACTCCAGATTGAATTCACGAACACACCCTTAGGCTCTAGTCTGTCCAAGAAGTGAGGGTAAACGGTAGACATGTTCTCTGCTATCCACTTTGTTCTGATTTATTTTTAGGTATTGGGGAGAGTCACTTTTTTTTCAGGCCTTCAGGGAGGGTTTAGGTCAACTATATTTTGCTTTAGGGAGGGCCATCCATTTTCATTTCAGAGAGGTCTGACTTTCTCCATGTAACCCTTATTATAAATCATGTTCACTCTCTTAGCTATAAGTCATAATGTATGATTATTAGCAAGTTTGAGTAAACTGAGTAAGCTGGTACTGTCTCTGGTAGGAGCCAAGTAACAGAGTGAACAAAATAATCCACCAGGTCAGGCCAGCTGGCTGTGCTTGTTTGGAACAGCGCTTGCTTGGTACAAGAAAGGTTAGCCAGCAACTACATGTTGTTCAACATTATTACTGTGGCATGATTATTCTAGCAACCTAACTTCTTACATGTTTCATAATTTATTGTTTGCTGGCTAGCAAGCTATTAAATAGCTAATGTTACCAAACCTCATGATGTAACGGTTTTCTTCCGTTGAAGGAGAGGAGGACCAAAATGCAGCGTGGTTAGTGTTCAGCATGTTTAATATAGACGATAAATGCAAACATTACAAAATAACACATGTGAAAACCAAACCAGTCCTATCTGGTGCATAGACAGAAGACAACCACCCACAAAGTATCCACAGAATATGGCTGCCTAAATATGGTTCCCAATCAGAGACAACGATAGACAGCTGCCTCTAATTGAGAACCAATCTAGGCAACCATAGACATACAAACTACCTAGAAAGGGAACAGCCCCATAAACATACAAAAAACCCTAGACCCGACAAAACACATAAATCCCCCATGTCACACCCTGGCCTAACCAAAATAATAAAGAAAACAAAGATAACTAAGGCCAGGACGTGACACATGAATAGCCTAAGTGTTACTGTTAGCAAGCTAATCTCGTTCACCACACACTTCCGCTCAATTAGCCTGGGAACAAGGCAAGCAAATATATTATCAACAGCAGATGACAAGTTTCAAGTCCTATTCTGTAAATCCTTCACAAAAATATGTATCAACATTTTACTTATAGTAGCTAATTGTGAAGTATGGAATTACCTGAAACAGTCATTTATGAGCGTTGGTTGAGGGTGAGCCAGTCCCATCTGAGCAAGAAGTCCAGTCCAGCACACAGATGGCGGATCTGTCTCCAGCATGCAGATGGTGGGCCTGTCTCCAGCTGCAACAGTGAAACAGTCAGATACTTTCTCTAAATATCTCTGGCACAGTACACACGGCTGTATCGAGTAATTTGCACAATGACCGGGGCTGAGTTTAACACCTTGCAAACCTAAATTATGAGGCTACCGTGTTTAGTATTTAGTCTGATCATATTAGCCAATGTTTTTTGTTGCAAAAGCAATTATTGATTGGTTTATGAGAATTCATTGATCACTTGAAGAAGTTTAATCTTAGGCAAAAAATATTGCCTGTCAAAATCGGAGCAGCATAGCACAATTGGCATCCATGAATAAGCGCCACTGCCCTTACCTAACCCTAACTTTAACTCTTACCGTGACGATTTTGAATATCAACTTCAATGGGGTAAGGATGTCCCTTAGGGATGTCCCAAGGATCCAGGATTGCACATACCATATCTTCACTGCAGCATGCTCAGGTTCATAGAATGATCAAAAGAAACACCATTTTTAAATTAAATAAAAAACGAAAATGTTTGAAGCATATTTTGGAACACACACTAAATATGCCTACGCTACCAGCAATTTTAAAAACAATTGTACAGCAATTACCCAGCCCTCAAATACCCTCAAATACAGTAGAGAGAAAGCAATTTACAATTTTCTTCTTGATCATAATTATATATATTTTTTCAATGGTTTTCATGGTTGTGCCTTTCGATGTTCAAACAGGATCCATGATGCAGATGACAAAATATGGCAACGTGTATTCCACTCAAAATGAATAAATAATTCCTAATCTATTAAAATACATTTGTAAATAAGTAATAATACAATGGTCGTTTCATCAAGAGAATGCCCCTATGCACAATCCCTACATCTGTCCTCTAGATGATTCATTCTGTCACTCTGCACTAAACTCAGATAATCAATTACATGCAAACGCCCCGTCCTGTATTGGACTCAAAATGCTGTGCATTGCAGAGAACACTGAGTCTTTGAAAAGCACAGACAGACACACGCACACACACACACACACACAGTCACACACTATGGCAGTCTTCTGAAAATATATGCAGAGCAATCTGTTCGTTTGGCATGAGTTCAGCATCCCTAAAAAGTCTGAAATATGCAGCCTGGTGCTACTGACCTCCAGGGACTGTGATAACAATAAACAAATACACAGTTTATCACACTTCATTCTGCCAGACTCTCCACCAGACACTTCCTTCTGCCAGTTTATCACCAACACGTCCTCCTGCCAGACTCTAGTTCTACCAGACTCTCCACCAGTCTCGTTCTTCTACCACACTCTCCACCAGTCTCTTTCTTCTACCACTCTCCACTAGTCTCTTTCTTCTACCACACTCTCCACCAGTCTTTTCTACCACACTCTCCACCAGTCTCTTTCTTCTACCAGACTCTCCACCAGTCTCTTTCTTCTGCCAGACTCTCCACCACACTCTTTCTTCTGCCAGACTTTTCCTTCTACCAGACTTTCCACCATACTCTTCCTTCTGCCACTCTCTCCTTCAGACTCTTCCTTCTGCCAGACTGTAGTTCTTCCCATCCCAATAATATGAAGAGTACCCCCAAAAAATGTAAATTAACAAACAGGTTTTGCTTTCCAGATTGTAGCTTATTCCCTAAATAGTGCACTACTTTAGACCATATCACTATTCCCTATATAGTGTACTACCTTGGTCTCTGGTCAAAAGTAGTTCTAAGGCAATATGATGCCATTTGGGATGCACACCATGTATGCAACAGTAGTAAGGTGGTTCCAGATTAACTTAATCTGTCTTCCTAGAAGCCAGGGATTTTGTCCCTCTGACCTTTTATCACCAACAGTGCTATAAGACAATTCTATCAATTCATTCATTCTTCCATTGCCACCCTGTTTGTGGATTTGGATATACAGCCTTGTGTACATGAGTGTGTCACTGATTATTCTTTGGTAGGTAAGGATTTTGTCTATTGAGTTTACAGTTATTTTGCAGTGCCTTACAGACACACACAGCCCTACACAAAAACTCACAGTCCTAGTGCTCTCACCAAGCAGATGCACAGGGACCAACCATCAAAATTCATGCCTCTCAAACGTCCCGTCCTGTATTGTTCTCAAAATGCTGTGCCATGCACTAGTATCAGTGCTGTGTTGCCTGCTCTGTTTGCGTAGCTTCTCCTCCTCTGTGACTACAGACAGTAGGGCCCGGAGAAGCGATTGGACACACACACACACACACACACACACACACACACACACACACAGAGAGAGAGAATCAGATATGCAGGATGCGTTGTCTGAGACAAGATTCTACAGCCTCTAGGGCTGATGGGAGATCCACAAAGTTCAGCAGAGCTTGCTTCCTGTGTCCTCCAGAAATTTCACTCTGGGTTGTAGTCACTAAAAGGTCAGGGCTAAATGGAATAAAACGGCACATTCTGGTAGGAATGCAATGCTACTGTAGCTCAACACTCTTCACATCCTGTTCTTCCTTCTGTGCCAAAGCTGATCATCACACACACGCACGCTCGCACAAACACACACACACACACACTCACACACTTGTGCACACACAGACATGCACACACACATACACATGCACACACGTTGGAACAAAACTATTCTAGTAAACAGTACATTTTAGGTTGAGGTGATGACTTTCATTCTGAGTTGGTAGCTACTATTCAGTAGCTACCAACTCAGAATGAGGTATTAAACAACAGAAAATCAATAAGTTTGGAGACAAGGATTACCTCTGCTTTGTTGAGTCATGTTTCTATTGTTGAGGGGGATTGTTGTGTGTGTAGATGTGCGCGAGGTGGGGGGCCTTGTGCGTATGTGTATGGTAGCAAGCGTGTGTGTGTGAGAGAAAAAGAGAGAATGGGTGTACCACTGTATGTGTGTGCAAATGCATAGTGCATGTACATGGGCCATGTGTGTGTCTGAATGTTTGTCTGTTTGACCATGAGTACGTGTTTTGCCTTCCCTTGAGATCATCCTTTAAATGGGGAGTTAGTGTGTGTGGCATGCTCTGTGTACGTGCATGAGTGTGTGTTTGTTTGTGTGTGTCATTAATCCATGACATGGGGAGAGACTAGGGAGTTGTGTGTGTGTGTGTGTGTGTGTGTGTGTGTGTGTGTGTGTGTGTGTGTGTGTGTGTGTGTGTGTGTGTGTGTGTGTGTGTGTGTGTGTGTGTGTGTGTGTGTGTGTAGTACATGAACTATGTGAACTCTCTCTGCTGGCCTGTCTAAATAAAGCCACAGCATATTTGGTAATTGCTCACAAAGTCTCTTAGGAGGCATTGTGTGTTGGTCTCCCTGTGTGTTGGTCTGCTGGTGTGTTCAAGCTGTGTCCACACATACTACTGTTGACTCCTAATAAATGTGACAGCGTGGGACTGTTGAGACATTGTTCACTAAACTGGAACATGCTGTTATCAGCAGAAAAAATGTTCCCAAAAAACGTCAGTGAATTGGAGCTGGTGAACGGAACTGCACTTAAATTATGTTTGCACTTATAGTATAAGAAGTGTACTAATTAAGAATGTAGTGTCATGACTGCTTCTGGTACTTCTAAAGTGCAGACCAATGCTTAATCATTGTTTGAATCTGGGTCACACAATCTCCCTAAGCCCCCAGAAAGAATTTGTAAACATGTCTACATTATGAAGTCAATTTAAATCCATAAGACATACTCTTGCTCAGGAATGGCGCTGTGGATAACAGCCATTTTACAGGCTACTGACGAATTCTGCTATTTAGTGGGGGGGTTTTGCGCTGATCGTAACTTATTTTATACATAATGTTTCTGCCATCGTTTCTTATGACCGAAAAGAGCTTCTGGGCATCAGAACAGCGATCACTAACCTCGGTTTGGAAGAAGATTTATACTTCAACGAGTCGGAGGCGCAGGACATACTGCTGGACATCAGAACAGCGATCACTAACCTCGGTTTGGAAGAAGATTTATACCTCAACGAGTCTGAGGCACAGGACATACTGCTCACTCCGTACAAGGCCCTAATCGCTGAGACTCAAAAATAAAAAGCCATTGTAAGAGAGGCCGACGTGCGGGCACCCTGACGAAACTACTTAGGCGAGTACATTAACCACCTCTACCCGCCATTCTATTGGTGAACGTACAATCACTGGAGAACAAACTGGACGAACTCCGTTAGAGACTATCTTATCAACAGGATTTGAATAACTGTAATATCCTATGTTTCTCTGTGTTGTGGCTGAACAAGGACATGGATAATATACTGTATATCTAGCTGGTTTTTCTTTGTATAGGCTCTTTGTTAACAACCGCTGGTGTGCGATCTTCAATATTAAGGAAGTCTCAAGGTTCTGCTTGCCTGAGTTAGAATACCTCATAAGCTGTAGACCATATTATTTACCAAGAGAGTTTTCATCTATATTATTCCGTAGTTGTCTAATTATCACCACAAACCGATGCTGGCACTAAGACCACACTCAACAAGCTGTATAAGGCCATAAGCAAACAAGAAAATGCTCATCCAGAGGTCACGCTCAAGCAAAGCTCTCCCTTGCCCTTCAAATCTGACCATAACTATCCTCGTCAAGGCTTGACTTTTACTTAGTGAGCCACTTGTCCATTGGAAAAGTAATGCAGATTTTTACTTATTCAAAACCTCAAGTCACTTGTCCAATAATAAAAAATGGTTTGTAACACAATTTGTGCAATATTGTATGATGCAAGGAACCACTTTACTGAATGAAACGCATTACTATCTTTTTTTAACATAGGTAATCAAAAAGAATATAGGCTACACTCTCACCTATTGGCTTCTTCGCATATTCAAGCCTGTTTCAAAATACAACATTGCCCCTTTATGGCTCTCCTGGAGGAGGGTTGGCCACCCTTGGTAGCCTATAAAATATTGCAACGTTACAATTACAACCAAATACTTTGTATGTCTTTATAAAATAATTCCCTCCAGGGCTCAAAATTTAAGGGCATCCCCAGGACAATAAAAAAGATGTATATGTTTCAAAACAGACTCTAGGACAGTTTTGTGACAACAGATCCAAAATTCATACAACCACTGCACATTCAAAAATGTAAAAAAGCAATGCAATAGCTCCGTTTAGATTCAAATGTTGATAAAGTTTTATTTCTTCATATTACACATGGCTGTAGGCTATATGTAACTGTTCCAAAAGCCAATTAGAGGGGAAAACAAATTGTATTTGTACTTTTTCTTTTGCTCAGAAAGCTTTGGGGGCCAAATAAAACCAGCCGCCAGATGGGGAACCCTGCTTTAGACGTTAATGTTAATTATCCGTCATTATATTTGTTGAACATGACTGAACTTTAGCCTATATTTATGTCATTAAAAGTGTTGTTAAAGTTTGGCTACATTTCATGGCGCCTCCCTCATGTCAGCGTCGGTTTGGACATGAGACTGTAGCCAACATGAAATGATCTCCTACACTTTGGCATGTAGGCTTTTTTATTTATGAACATGAAAAATAAGTTTGAATATTATTCCAATGTTGACCTCTCTGATCCAATTCTGATCCAAGTAATTGTTTGATATTTAGATTTTTGTGTGATTTAAAAAAAAAAACTATCCATTCAAACAACTTAAGTCTATATTCTTCTAGTCTGACAATTTTTTTGACTTGTCCTGGACAAGAGGACAAGCGTTAATGTCTGATTCCTGCTTACAAGCAAAACAGCTCTGATGCTCGTCGGATGTGGCAGGGTTTGCAAACTATCACAAATTGCAAAGGGAAACCCAGCCACAAGTTGCCCAGTGACGCAAGCTACCAGACGAGCTAAATGCCTTCTATGCTTGCCTTGAGGTAAGCAACACTGAACCATGCATAAGAGCACCAGCTGCTCCAGACGACTGTGTGATCACGCTGCGTAACCAATGTGAGTAAGACATTTAAACATTCACAAGGCCTCGGGGCCAGACGGATTACCAGGACGCATACTCAGAGCATGCACTGACCAGCTGGCAAATGTCTTCACTGACATTTTCAACCTCTCCCTGACCCAGTCTGTAACACCTGCAAGTTTCAAGCAGTCCATAATTGTGCCTGTTCCCAAGAATGCCAAGGTAATCTGTTTAAATTACTACAGTATGACCCCATAGCACTCACATCTGAAGCCATGAAATGCATTAAAAGAGTGGTCATGGCTCAATCAACACCATCATCCCAGACACCCTGGACCCACTCCAATTTTATACCACCCCAACAGATTCACAATCTCTATTGCAATCCACACTGCCCTTTCCCACCTAGACAAGAGGAACACCTATGTGAGAATGTTGTTCATTGATTACAGCTCAGCGTTCAACACCAAGCGCATCACTAAGCTGGGACTGAACACCTTCCCCCAAGTGGTGAGGGTAGAAAACAACTCATTGGCCATGCTGACCCTCAATATGGGTGCTTAGTCACCTCCTGTACTCCCTGTCTACCCATGACTGCATGGCTCTGCACCACTCTATCACAATCATTAAGTTTTCAGATAATGGTAGGCCTGATCACAATTGTTGAAATAGTCCAAAAAAGTTTTGCTTGTCATCAATCATGTTTTCAAGAAATGCAATTTTCAAAGTACAGAAATCATCCCTGTATGGTGCATTTAGCATCATATGATGATTTCCTGTATTTTGAAAAGACACCATTTGTTGTTTTGTGATGAATCGTTATTTTATTTTTTTGTATCTTGGGACAGCATAAAAGTGGAAAATGAACATGCACAACGTAATCATCCATGTTAAAGTGTGTCAAATACACTATATATACAAAAGAATGTGGACACCCCTTCAATTTATTTTTTCATGGTTCAGCTTAGGCCAATTAGTACAACATCTAGTGGAATGCCTTCCCAGAAGAGTGGAGGCTGTTTTAGCAAAGGGCGGGACCACCTCCATATTATTGCCCATGATTTTGGAATGAGATGTTCGCGCAGGTGTCCACATGCTTGTGGTCATGTAGTGTATGTAAGTTGAAAACACTGTTAAAAGCTTAAAAGCACTATGTGTGTAAATATCCCTAATCTTGCCAACATACAAAAAGAACTGTGAATGGTTCAGTTGGGACCATCAGGCGATATCCTGACAAGTTATACACATTTTTTTTACAACATTCCCATTAAATGTGTCTAGATCATTAACATATTGCATTCTAAGAATGTGTTCTGTGTATATTTGGTGGGACTTTAATGGAGTATTCTCCTAAACCTCAGAAAACTGGACACAGGAATGTTCATGCAACATTCTCATGAAACCTGCCTGGAACATTAAAGGGATACTTGGGGATTTTGGCAATGAGGCCTTTTATCTACAGTTGAAGTCAGAAGTTTACATACACCTTAGCCAAATACATTTAAACTCAGGTTTTCACAATTGCTGACATTTAATTCAAGTAAAAAATCCCTGTCTTAGGTCGGTTAGGATCAGCACTTTATTTAAAAAATGTGAAATGTCAGAATAATACAGTAGTATAGTCCTTGCTCGCACATGATTTTTCTGGCCATACATTTTCTATGGGATTGAAGTCAGGGCTTTGTGATGGCCACTCCAATACCTTGACTTTGTTGTCCTTAAGCCATTTTGCCACATTTTTGGAAGTATGCTTGGGGCCATTGTCTATTTGCAAGACACATTTGCGACCAAGCTTTATCTTCCTGACTGTTGTCTTGAGATGTTGCTTCAATATATCCACATGATTTTCCGTCCTCATGATGTCATATATTTTGTGAAGTGCACCAGTCCCTCCTGCAGCAAAGCACCCCCCACAACATGATGCTGCCTCCCCCGTGCTACACGGTTGGGATGTTTTTTTCCGTCTTGCAAGCCTCCCCATTTTCCCTCCAGATATAACAATGGTCATTATGGCCAAACAATTCTATTTTTGTTTCATCAGACCAGAGGACATTTCTCCAATGTGCAGTTGCAAACCGTAGTCTGGCTTTTTTTATGGCGGGTTTGGAGCAGTGGCTTCTTCCTTGCTGAGTGGCATTTCAGGTTGTCGATACAGTTTTACTGTGGATATAGATACTTTTGTACCTGTTTCCTCCAGCATCTTGACAAGGTCCTTTCCTGTTGTTCTGGGATTGATTTGCAATTTTTGCACCAAAAAGTTGCGACTTCAACTGTACTTCTCCAGAGTCAGATGAACTCGTGGATACTATTTTTATGTATCTGTGTCCAGTATGAAGAAAGTTAGAGGTAGTTTCTCGAGCCAATGCTAACTAGCACGGCAACCATGTTCTGTGAATATTTGGTGGAATGTTGATGAAATATTCTCATAACCCTCAGAGAACTGAACACATGAATGTTCTTGCAACATCCCATTAAACATGTCTAGAACATGAATGTTGTATCACGGCTCAGAATAAGACCCAGATGCAGACAGTTCGAAGTAACAAAAGTTTATTACAAAAAACAGGGGGCAGGCAAACGACAGGTCAAGGGCAGGTCAGTAATCCATAGCAGAGTCCGAAAGGTACAGAACGGCAGGCAAGCTCAGGGTCAGGGCAGGCAGAGGTCAGTAATCCAGGTCAGTGTCACAAGGTACAGAATGGCAGGCAGAATGGTCAAAACTGGGAAAACTAGAAAACAGGGACTAGAGACAAACAGGAGTACGGGGATAACCGCTGGTAGGCAGACAAATGAAGAACACAGGTATAAATACACTGGGGATAATGAGGAAGATGGGCAACACCTACAGGTGGGTGGAGACAAGCACAAGTCAGGTGAAACAGATCAGGGTGTGACATATATTCTGAGAACATTATAACCACGTTCTAAATAAATTATTCTTGACAGTAAGGGAATATTCTCCTAACTTTAACACCAAAACATGAAGTGTTCTAAGAAGGTTTTTACTATTATAGATAGAATGTTCCCCTAACTAACGGAAAACTGGAAACTCAATCTGGGATGTAGTGAAGGGTAAGCGTTTACGCACCTTTTATTAGTGAAATAGTGTTTAAAATAGTATTTTTATTAAGTGAATTATTGTTTACCCACATATTATTGCGTTCCCAGCATTGATCAATGGTCAGAATGCTAATATTATTAATCTGAGTTCTAATTGCGCCTACTTCTCTGTGAACAAGAGGACTCATGATTTAGCTATGCTCAATATTTTTTCCTGCTCCCCCGTATTTGCCTTATTAACAGCACATTCCTTCACCACTCTGTCCAACGACAAACTCCGCCCACGTCACAGGCCGAGACGTGAAACTAACTACCTCAGCCCAGACCAAAGCTAGCAAGTGGCAGAGAGACGTACACCGCTGACATTGGCCTTGCAAGATGCCAGACATAAGGCAATTGTTTTAATGTCCCTCAACTCCTGACACCCCCCCCCCCCCCCAAAAAAAACGGTAACTGTGGGGTCCCCTGAAATGTAAATAAGAACATTAATATGTGGGTATATAATACAACATTTTAGAGTCAACTAAGAGACTTTTACACTGTTCAAATGCACTTTCATATCAGTATGTTTTGGAACAGCATGTGGGAACTAAAATTGAGTGAAATATAAAGACAATTTAAATATTATTCTCAAGTATATAAAAATGTTATTTTTAAAACTGCTTTGCAGAAAGTAGTGAGACAGACAGTGGTTAAGCAAACAGTGGTGAGGCTGAGGCATGCTGCAATGCAGGAGGAGGCAGAGGACATACAGAGAGAGGAAGCAAATGTGTGGTCCCATGAAATGTAAAGGCAGTCCCCTGACAGAATCTGTAATCTTATCAACCAAAATAACTTGTAACTTATAGAATAGAATATAGAATACATGTATAGAATACAACATTTTAGAGTAAACTAATGGCTTTTTATACAGGTGCACTTTAGCAGTTTACAATACAGAAAACTGTATTGCAGTGCAGTTCAAATGCGATACTAAGAAAATGAATGTGAATAAAAATATTATTTCAGTATAAACATCTCCACAGCCTATTTTTTCTGGACTTTTCTAGTGTCCAGTCCAAATAAACTGTTTTGGGAGGGATGCCCTGATGTACATTTTGTGTCATTTTTAACTACAGAAAATGGCTAACCGGGCTATCTGCATTGTGTCCCACCACCCGCAAACCACTCTTTTTATGCTACTGCTACTCTCTGTTCATTATATATGCATAGTCACTTTAACCATACCTACATGTACATACTACCTCAATAAGCCTGACTAACCTGTGTCTGTATTTTGCCTTGCTGCTCTTATTTTCAAATGTCTTTTTACTGTTATTTTATTTCTTTACTTACCTGCACACACACACACACACGCACACACACACACACGCACACACACACACACACACACACACACACACACACACACACACACACACACACACACACACACACACACACACACACACACACACACACACACACACACAAACAAACACACTTGTTTTTCTCCACACTATTGGTTAGAGCCTGTAAGTAAGTATTTCACTGTAAGGTCTGCTACATCTGTTGTATTCGGCACACGTGACAAATAAACTTTGATTTAATTTGATTTGACATTAGGCTTTCCTTATAGACCGGCATGAAAATGCAATCAAACAATACAGTTCTAAAAATGTCATGTTTTTTATCTTTATTTAACTAGGCAAGTCAGCTAAGAACAAATTCTTATTTTCAATGACGGCCTAGGAACAGTGGGTTAACTGCCTGTTCAGGGGCAGAATGACAGATTTGTACCTTGTCAGCTCGGGGATTTCAACTTGCAACCTTTCGGTTACTAGTCCAACGCTCTAACAACTAGGCTACCACTAGGCTACCCTGCCGGTTTATCTCTATGGCTGTTCTTCTTATCTCAATTGACCACTGGAGTTTATAGTTTACCCACCTTTTATACATCACCGCACTCAATCATTAGGGGAACATTACGGTTCACATTACAAAAGCGTTCTCTCTCCCTAGAATTGTTAGCTGGGTATAACACTTAGAATGCAGCGATGTTTTGGACATGCTAGAATGGATATCGGAAAGTAGCCCTTCTTTTAAACAGATTGAATGGCCCAATCACAGACACAAGAGGAATAGATTAGTGTTTGTTTTGTGAATGCATTCATTTGATTGTACATGATGTCAGAAAAATATTTCTTTGATGCTGTCTTCAGCTGACTACTTCATTTGAGTAGAGCCCAATATCTTTTCTAGTAGTGCTTTCTGGGAAACAGACAAAACAATTTAGCTCAATGACAGTAAACATGTCATAGGATTTGGGTAAAAAAACAAAAACAAGCTTTCAGAAAAATCCATCAATTACATAACGCAGGATAACCAAATAATGATAGCAGACGCTGAAGAAAACACTACGTGTGGAAACGTCGGTTATGTCTACCCAACTTTCTTTCTTTTTGTACAGTTTTCTCTCCATTAGTCAGCACCTATCCAATCATTTTGGGGTGTGTCAGCTCATGCTTCTTGCATACACTGGTATACTGCACAGTGTGTGATGCATGTGTGTATGCCTGAATTGAACACACGATCTTGGCGTAGCTCTTACTATCTCAGCCATACAGGACCAGATATGATAGTAACTATATCAACCAAGATTTGGTTTTTATAAATGTCACATTCCTAATTCAATAGAGGGTCCAATAATTTTTTGTTTTATACAAACATACTTCCAGCTGAAATACAAACATGGCGTCTGTTGTGATGAGTCCATATTTATAAATACATGTCTGACCTGATAAAAAATAATCTGATTCCACAGCGAGTCAGGGTCCACATACACACACATACACACACACACACACTCTCTGTACTCTGGGAACTCCCTAAATGTTCTACCGTCGTATGGGAGAAAACATCTATTATTGACCACAGGGCTCTTTTGCATATTCACAGCCACCAAATACAGCTCCATCACCAACCAAATCAAGTTGTACCAATCTAAGTGCATTTTTAAGAGCTTCTCCTGTGCCTTTGTATACTTTTTAGCCAGCAGTTTTAAAAGTAGTGCTCACAAGCCAAAAGTGGTCCACGAAAATTGTGTACGACGCCACATTATGTGAAGATATCATACACCCAATAGATGCTAATCTCTCACCATTACAATAACAGGGGAGGTTAGCATTTTGGGAGGTAATGATATTTGTGCAACTAACTTTCTCACTCATCATTATTCACGATTCATTCAGGATTATCCATAATCATGGTAGCATCCACATTAATGTAGAAGTGTTTAGAAACATATTCTATTCTTATTTACAATAAAAGTGACTCCAAAATGACACAATCAATTATTTACCATTCATTTCTATTTGGGCACAAAATGATCTGAAACACAACCGAAACAAACAGCAAATGCATCCAACAAATTCAGTCACAAGCTTGATGTAGTCATTGCGTGCTATGTCAACTATGTGTCTGTCTATCCCTGTTCTCTCCTCTCTGCACAGACCATACAAACGCTCCACACCGCGTGGCCGCGGCCACCCTAATCTGGTGGTCCCAGCGCGCACGACCCACGTGGAGTTCCAGGTCTCCGGTAGCCTCTGGAACTGCCGATCTGCGGCCAACAAGGCAGAGTTCATCTCAGCCTATGCCTCCCTCCAGTCCCTCGACTTCTTGGCACTGACGGAAACATGGATCACCACAGACAACACTGCTACTCCTACTGCTCTCTCTTCGTCTGCCCACGTGTTCTCGCACACCCCGAGAGCTTCTGGTCAGCGGGGTGGTGGCACTGGGATCATCATCTCTCCCAAGTGGTCATTCTCTCTTTCTCCCCTTACCCATCTGTCTATCGCCTCCTTTGAATTCCATGCTGTCACAGTTACCAGCCCTTTCAAGCTTAACATCCTTATCATTTATCGCCCTCCAGGTTCCCTCGGAGAGTTCATCAATGAGCTTGATGCCTTGATAAGCTCCTTTCCTGAGGACGGCTCACCTCTCACAGTTCTGGGCGACTTTAACCTCCCCACGTCTACCTTTGACTCATTCCTCTCTGCCTCCTTCTTTCCACTCCTCTCCTCTTTTGACCTCACCCTCTCACCTTCCCCCTACTCACAAGGCAGGAAATACGCTCGACCTCATCTTTACTAGTTGCTGTTCTTCCACTAACCTCATTGCAACTCCTCCAAGTCTCCGACCACTACCTTGTATCCTTTTCCCTCTCGCTCTCATCCAACACTTCCCACACTGCCCCTACTCGGATGGTATCGCGCCGTCCCAACCTTCGCTCTCTCTCCCCCGCTACTCTCTCCTCTTCCATCCTATCATCTCTTCCCTCTGCTCAAACCTTCTCCAACCTATCTCCTGATTCTGCCTCCTCAACCCTCCTCTCCTCCCTTTCTGCATCCTTTGACTCTCTATGTCCCCTATCCTCCAGGCCGGCTCGGTCCTCCCCTCCCGCTCCGTGGCTCGACGACTCATTGCGAGCTCACAGAACAGGGCTCCGGGCAGCCGAGCGGAAATGGAGGAAAACTCGCCTCCCTGCGGACCTGGCATCCTTTCACTCCCTCCTCTCTACATTTTCCTCTTCTCTCTCTGCTGCTAAAGCCACTTTCTACCACTCTAAATTCCAAGCATCTGCCTCTAACCCTAGGAAGCTCTTTGCCACCTTCTCCTCCCTCCTGAATCCTCCCCCCTCCTCCCTCTCTGCAGATGACTTCGTCAACCATTTTGAAAAGAAGGTCGACGACATCCGATCCTCGTTTGCTAAGTCAAACGACACCGCTGGTTCTGCTCACACTGCCCTACCCTGTGCTCTGACCTCTTTCTCCCTCTCTCTCCAGATGAAATCTCGCGTCTTGTGACGGCCGGCCGCCCAACAACCTGCCCGCTTGACCCTATCCCCTCCTCTCTTCTCCAGACCATTTCCGGAGACCTTCTCCCTTACCTCACCTCGCTCATCAACTCATCCCTGACCGCTGGCTACGTCCCTTCCGTCTTCAAGAGAGCGAGAGTTGCACCCCTTCTGAAAAAACCTACACTCGATCCCTCCGATGTCAACAACTACAGACCAGTATCCCTTCTTTCTTTTCTCTCCAAAACTCTTGAACGTGCCGTCCTTGGCCAGCTCTCCCGCTATCTCTCTCAGAATGACCTTCTTGATCCAAATCAGTCAGGTTTCAAGACTAGTCATTCAACTGAGACTGCTCTTCTCTGTATCACGGAGGCGCTCCGCACTGCTAAAGCTAACTCTCTCTCCTCTGCTCTTATCCTTCTAGACCTATCGGCTGCCTTCGATACTGTGAACCATCAGATCCTCCTCTCCACCCTCTCCGAGTTGGGCATCTCCGGCGCGGCCCACGCTTGGATTGCGTCCTACCTGACAGGTCGCTCCTACCAGGTGGCGTGGCGAGAATCCGTCTCCACACCACGTGCTCTCACCACTGGTGTCCCCCAGGGCTCTGTTCTAGGCCCTCTCCTATTCTCGCTATACACCAAGTCACTTGGCTCTGTCATAACCTCACATGGTCTCTCCTATCATTGCTATGCAGACGACACACAATTAATCTTCTCCTTTCCCCTTCTGATGACCAGGTGGCGAATCGCATCTCTGCATGTCTGGCAGACATATCAGTGTGGATGACGGATCACCACCTCAAGCTGAACCTCGGCAAGACGGAGCTGCTCTTCCTCCCGGGAAGGACTGCCCGTTCCATGATCTCGCCATCACGGTTGACAACTCCACTGTGTCCTCCTCCCAGAGCGCTAAGAACCTTGGCGTGATCCTGGACAACACCCTGTCGTTCTCAACTAACATCAAGGCGGTGGCCCGTTCCTGTAGGTTCATGCTCTACAACATCCGCAGAGTACGACCCTGCCTCACACAGGAAGCGGCGCAGGTCCTAATCCAGGCACTTGTCATCTCCCGTCTGGATTACTGCAACTCGCTGTTGGCTGGGCTCCCTGCCTGTGCCATTAAACCCCTACAACTCATCCAGAACGCCGCAGCCCGTCTGGTGTTCAACCTTCCCAAGTTCTCTCCACGTCACCCCGCTCCTCCGCTCTCTCCACTGGCTTCCAGTTGAAGCTCGCATCCGCTACAAGACCATGGTGCTTGCCTACGGAGCTGTGAGGGGAACGGCACCTCAGTACCTCCAGGCTATGATCAGGCCCTACACCCAAACAAGGGCACTGCGTTCATCCACCTCTGGCCTGCTCGCCTCCCTACCACTGAGGAAGTACAGTTCCCGCTCAGCCCAGTCAAAACTGTTCGCTGCTCTGGCCCCCCAATGGTGGAACAAACTCCCTCACGACGCCAGGACAGCGGAGTCAATCACCACCTTCCGGAGACACCTGAAACACCACCTCTTTAAGGAATACCTAGGATAGGATAAAGTAATCCCTCTCACCCCCCTTAAAAGATTTAGATGCACTACTGTTCCACTGGATGTCATAAGGTGAATGCACCAATTTGTAAGTCGCTCTGGATAAGAGCGTCTGCTAAATGACTTAAATGTAATGTAAATGCCTATGAATTTAGGACCAAATATGTAATTAATTAGTACATTAATACACATATAAGTGATGTGCTTCTACACCTGCATTGCTTGCTGTTTGGGGTTTTAGGCTGGGTTTCTGTACAGCACTTTGAGATATCAAAGTATATAAGTATATATAAACAAATTTGATTTGAAATTTGATTTGAAATTGTCCCAATACTTTCGGTCCCCTAAAATGGGGGGAATATGTACAAAAAGTGTTGGAGTTTCTAAGCAGTTCACCCAATATGGATGAAAATACCTTCAAATGAAAGCTGACAGTCTGCACTTTAACCTCATAGTCATTGTTTGATTAGCTTCCCTCTCCCAATAATTACGGAAGGCACTGTATAGGTAGGGTTAAAGTGACTAGGCAAAAGGATCGATAATAGACAGCATAGTGTCAAAAAGAGTTTGTGCAAAAGTGTCAATGGAGATTGTCTGGGTAGTATTTGTTTAACGATTTAGCAGTCTTATGGATTGTGGATAGAAGCTGTTCAGGAGCCTTTTGGTCCCAGACTTAGCGCTCCGGTACCATTTGCCGTGTGGTAGCAGAGAGAACAGCACATGGCTGGAATTTTTGACAATTTTCAGGGCTTTCCTCTGAAAATGCCTGGTATAGAGGTCCTGGATGGCAGGAAGTTCGACCCCAGTGATGTACAGGGCCGTACGCACTAACCTCTGTGTCTTGTGTTAGCTGTCAATCACATGGTGAGGGGTGGAAGCTCATTGGTTGAACTCTAATTACTAGGAGCTGGCCCATGTGGGAGAAAATGTAGGAAAAATGGCACGGCACAGCTTCCAGAAAAACAATCAGGGATTTCGTAGCAAATTCAGGTAAGACAGTAATTCTGCTCATAGATTATGCATGTTTGAACTACACTTTGACACATCCAACACATAGTGGGCAAAGTTCCGGAGCATGTCCTTAAGGTCTCTACCTTAAACAGGGAACAGCCTCTCAGGATGTTTTCCAAACCTAAATGAAAACTTGAAGAAAATTGGAAATGGAACATCTCAGAGCTAGCACACCTTCCAAATATATACAGTACCAGTCAAAAGTTTGGACACACCTACTCAAGGGGTTTTCTTTATTTTTACTACTTTCTACATTGTAGAATAATAGTGAAGACATGTGGAATCATGTAGTAACCAAAAAAGTGTTGCTGAGCACTTGTTGGCTGCTTTCCCTCACTCGGCGGTCCAACTCATCCCAAACCATCTCAATTGGCTTGAGGTCGGGTCATTGTGGAGGCCAGGTCGTCTGATGCAGCACTCCATCACTCGCCTTCTTGGTCAAACAGCCCTTACACAGCCTGGAGGTGTGTTGAGTCATTGTCCTATGGAAAAACAAATGATAGTCATACTAAACGCAAATCAGATGGGATGGCGTATCGCTGCAGAATGCTGTGGTAGCCACACTGGTTAAGTGTGCCTTGAATTCTAAATAAATTACAGACCCTGTCACCAGCAAAGCACCCCCATGCTTCACTGTGGGACCACACATGCAGAGATTTTTTATTTTATCTTTATTTAACTAGGCAAGTCAGTTCTTATTTACAATGACGGCCTACCGTGGCCAAACCCAAATCCGGACAACGCTGGGCCACACTATGGACTCTCAATCACAGCTGGTTATGATACAGCCTGGAATCACACCAGAGTCTGTAATGACACCTCTAGCACTGAGATGCAATGCCTTAGACCGCTGCCGCCATTCAGGAGCCCACTTGGGAGATCATCCGTACACCTACTCTGCGTCTCACAAAGACAAGGCGGTTGGAACCAAGAATCTCAAATTTGGATTCATCAGACAAAAGATCATATTTCCACCAGTCTAATGTCCATTGTTTGTGTTTCTTGGCCCAAGCAATTCTCTTTTTCTTATTGGTCTCCTTTAGTAGTGGTTTCTTTGCAGCAATTCGACCATGAAGACCTGATTCACACAGTCTCCTCTGAACAGTTAATGTTGTGATGTGTCTGTTACTTGAACTCGGTGAACCATTTATTGGGGCTGCAATCTGAGGTGCAGTTAACTCTAATGAACTTATCCTCTGCTGCAGAGGTAACTCCACTCTAATGATGGACTGTTGTTTTTCTTTGCTTATTTGAGCTGTTCTTGCCATAATATAGACTTGGTCTTTTAGCAAATAGAGCTATCTTCCGGATACCACCCCTACCTTGTCACAACACAGCTAATTGGCTCAAATGCATTTAGAAGGAAAGAAATTCCACAAATGAACTTTTAACAGGGCACACCTGTTAATTTAAAAGCTTTCCAGGTGACTACCTCATGAAGATGGTTGAGAGAATGCCAAGAGTGTGCAAAGCTGTCATCAAGGCAAAGGTTGGCTACTTTGAACAATCTCCAATATAAGATATATTTTGATTTGTTTAACACTTTTTTTGGTTACTACATGATTCCATGTGTTATTTCATAGTTTTGATGCCTTTACTATTATTCTACAATGTAGAAAAGATTGTTTTTTTAAATAAAGAAAACCCCTGGAATGAGTAGGTGTGTCCAAACATTTGACTGGTACTAGATATACTGTATATATTTAAACGCCTTGCCTCAATCTAATGGAATTCATGCTGTAGGCTAACCTGTTTCCAATAGGCTATCTTAAGTGAAAAATCAATGAAAGATGGTAGCTGTGTTGTTACCCCACTTAACCTTTTCCTTGTGGAAATTATCCCATTATTTTGAGTAGATCAAGGAGAAAAATAACAATATTTTTGTCAAATGCAAACTCTGCAAAGGCAGCATTGATCTCTTCATCCAGAAACACCACATCAAACCTGAAAAAGCATTTGGCTATTGTGTACAAATGCACAAAGCTGGTAGCCAAAGTTCCAGAAATGCATGAAAGAGGAGAAATCTAATCACATTATGATAATTAACAAAGATGCCTAAATAATATTTCTAAGTCTTCAAACTAAATTTCCATTTAAAAAAATGAAATGTCTGATAAATGCAATAATGACATTAACATTGTTAAGAATGTGAGAGTAGGGTGTCTCCCGTAGCAAGTTTCAAACCCATGCTACCAACACCAATGATGAACGCCCTTACCAAATCAAATCAAATCAAATCAAATGTCCCACTGTCCCAATAAGAGATATCTCTAGGGCATGTGCTTATGACCCAGTATTCGGCCCTGTCCAGAAGAAACCCTAAACCCTTCTCCCTAGGTATTTGTGTAGATCTGAAACAACTTGATAGGTGTAAGCAATAGGGTGAATGCACTTTGAAGTAAATCTCAGATGTGTTAAAACTCACCCAAGGAAATATTTTATTGATCATAATGATTCAGGAGTATCATGAAAACAGGTTAACATGCTCCACGAACATTAGACAACTATACTGACTATACCTTCAATGGCTGAAATAAGTTTAACAAATCAATGATGTGAGAATATTGTAATTTTCCTAAATCCTTCTTTGTGGAACCTGGCCACACGACTGGACAGTACTCAATGTGCAACAAAATTAGGGACTGTACGACCTGCCTTGTTGTTAGCGTTGTTAACAAGGCAGAGTAGCACTTTATTGTGGACAGACCTCTCCCCATCTTAGCTACTGTTGCATCAATACGTTTTGACCATGACAGTTTACAATCCATGGTACTCCAAGAAGTTTAGTCTCCTCAACTTGCTCAATTTCCACATTATTCATTACAAGACTTGTTGAGGTTTAGGGTTTAGTGAATGATGTGTCACAAATACAATGCTTCTTTCTTGCAACCCATTCTGAAACTGACTGCAGCTCTTTGTTAAGTGTTGCAGTGGTTTCACTTACTGTGGAAGCTGATGTGTATTGAGGTGAGATATCAGCATACATAGACAGGCTTTACTCAGTGCCAGTGGCAGGTCATTAGTAAGGTATGTAGTTATTTTCGGCTCATGCATTCTCATTTCGACGCCAAACCCATCACGTGTGTGTGTGGCCAAGGAACTCTATTTTAATGTCATCTGAACAAAGCACCAGTTACAATCCAAGTGCCAATGCTGTTTAGAAAACTCCAGGCAATTTCATCTGCTGAATTAAATTAAAATAGAGCTCTTTGCCATGCAATGAGACTGCATGCTGTTGACCCTTGTTAAGGTCAACAGCATAATGAACTTTCCCTTGCACCAGGATATTTTAGCCAAAAACCTGGTTGCCTCTGCCAGGAGGCTAAAACTTGGCCACAAGTGGGATCTTCTAGCAAGACAATAACCTCAAGCACACATCAACATCCAAAAAGAAATGATGATTTCTTTGTGGCTACAGAATCAACATTTTGCAATGGCCATCTCAGTCTTTATTGAAGACTCATCTCTTCTGTAGGTCCTATGATTGGGTGTAGTCTGGCCCAGGAGTGTGAAGGTGAATGGAAAGGCACTGGAGCAACAAACCGCCCTTGCTGTCTCTGCCTGGCCGGTTCCCCTCTCTCCACTGGGATTCTCTGCCTCTAACCCTATTACAGGGGCTGAGTCAATGGCTTACTGGTGCTCTTCCATGCCGTCCCTACGAGGGGTGCATCACTTGAGTGGGTTGAGTCACCGACGTGATCTTCCTGTCCTGGTTGGCGCCCCCCCCCCCCCCCCCCCCTTGGCTTGTGCTGTAGCGGAGATCTTTGTGGGCTATACTCGGCCTTGTCTCAGGATGGTAAGATGGTGGTTGAAGATATCCTTCTAGTGGTGTGGGCTGTGCTTTGGCAAAGTGGGTGGGGTCATATCCTGCCTGTTTGGTCCTGTCCGGGGGTATCATCGGACGGGTCCACAGTGTCTCCCGACCCCTCCTGTCTCAGGCCTCCAGTATTTATGTTGCAGTAGTTTATGTGTTGGGGGGCTAGGGTCAGTCTGTTATATCTGCAGTACTTCTCCTGTCTTATCTGGTGTCCTGTGTGAATTTAAGTATGCTCTCTCTAATTCTCTACCTCTCTCTCTCTCTCTTTCTCTCCTCTCTTCTCTCTTCTCTCTTCTCTCTCTCTCTCTCAGGACCTGAGTCTGATGGCCTGATGACTCCTTGCTGTCCACCTGGCCGTGCTGCTGCTCCAACTGTTTCAACTGTTCTGCCTGCGGCTATGGAACCCGGACCTGTTCACCCGATGTGCTACCTGTCCCAGACCTGCTGTTTTCGACTCTCTAGAGACAGCAGGAGCGGTAGAGATACTCTGAATGATCGGCTATGAAAAGCCAACTGACATTTACTCCTGAGGTGCTGACCTGTTGCCACCCCTCATAGCCTGGTTCCTCTCGAGGTTTCTTCCTAGGTTCTGGCCTTTCTAGGGAGTTTTTCCTAGCCGAGGTGCTTCTACATCTGCATTGCTTGCTGTTTGGGGTTTTAGGCTGGGTTTCTGTACAGCACTTTGTGACATCAGCTGATGTAAGAAGGACTTTATAAATACATTTGATTGATGGATTGATTGATTGATAAAACATTTTAGAAAATGGGTCAGTGCCGTTATTCTCCCAAGGTGAATTATTGAAAGGTTTTGAAAACATATCAATCATTTTGACCCTTACCTATTTGAGAAAAAAAGATTTTCTTGTTAAAATAAATCTCTTTCTTTGAGCAATTATATGTATAAAATAACATAGTTTCGCAATTATTTTGAGCGTACAATATAACTCAGGATTTGAATTGTTTATTTTATGCAGTAATTTTTACTCATCTTTATCAAGGGCTGTCAATAATTTAGGAGCCCACTGTACATCCATATTCCAGTGTCCTCTTCATCTGATAAGTGCTGCTTTGTATTCCAGCAGAGATGGGACACTGGAGAGGTTGTGCTTCCTATGAATATACAGTATAACACTGTGAAATGCACCTCGTTCTGAGAGCCTCTTGGCTAAAGCAAGTAATCTGTCCTCCTGCCCCTCTCTGCTCTGCTTTATAACCAATTAAATCTCACGATTTTATCAATGACTTCAGATTCTGACGTTAATCCACGTTTTTCAAAATGTCAAATTTCGAAGTTGCTCCGGAAACATCAAATATCAAAGCATTTTTGACACCCTTGGACTAGGTTGACTCCTCCTGCTCATCATCGTTCCATTTCTCCAAACGTCACATTTTAAAATGAAGGGTTAAGGTTAGGAATAGGGTAAAAAAAAAAAAAAAAAGTGTCTTCCAAGTCATGAGATTATGTCCATCCGCCACCCCAATCCACAATGCCCTAGCAAAACCCTAGCCTACTTGATGGTAATCGCGCTCACTGTTGCCCCTAGTGGACGGATTTGAAAGCCTTTTTCAACGTCCTCGGGACCTGGACAGACATTCAAATGCTGATGCTCCAGATACTCAACTAGTCTAAAGAGTGACAGTTTTATTGCTTCTTCTTCTCTTCAAATGATCAATTAGCCTTTTAAAATTATAAACTTGGATGTACCATTGGATCACAGGACTGATGGTTGCTGATAATGGGTCTCTGTACGCCAATGTAGATATTCCATTAAAAATCTGCCATTTTCCAGCTACAATAGTCATTTCCAACATTAACAATGTCTACACTGTATTTCTGATCAATTTGATGTTTTTTTATTGGACAAAAATGTGCTTTTCTTTCAAAAACAAGGACATTTTAAAGTGACCCCAGCACATTACTCTCCAATTGAATGCTCCAGAAAATGACTTTACAATGTACTGAGATAAGTGTCATTTCGAGAGGGAGAAATTGACATTGATTGTGTGTGTGTGTGTGTGTGTGTGTGTGTGACACTCAAGGCAGATTGTTAAACAGTGTGCTGTGCATTTATTCCATGTGGATGATATAGTAACTGGCAGTGCTTGTGCTGCTTTCAGTATGCCTTATACTCCAGTTAAAATGAACCACTTTAAAATGACGTCTTCATTCCCGCTCACATGTGTTGGGGTACACAAGGTTAGAATTCTCCCATAATAAAAAACAAATGATCCCAAATTATAAATCCATTTTTTAACAGTATACTGTGGGCTTTTGGCATCTCCAAAACTTTAAAAGTACAGTAAGATTGATCCAGTTAAGTCTGCTATATTTAGGGCCAGCCCCAAGAGTCCATGTGTAATCATCTAACTCCCATGTGGTGGTGGGCTAAGCCTATTTACTCATGTTGCCTTTAACGTCATAGCAGTAGGGTATTACATGATATTAAGTGATTGAAATTACATCATGCCATGTTGATTTAAACTGCTTTATTTCTAAATGGAGGGGAGAGGGAGGGAGTCCAGGGTCAAACACAGCAGGGGAAGAAGAAGAAGAAGAGTCCAGGCAGGTCACAGAGGAGCAGGGAGAATGATGATTCAATATACATTGAGATTTCATGGCTGCCCTGTTGCCACCAAAAGTTCTATGACAATCACATTCTAGAATGCAAGAGAATGTTATTGTCGCAGAAGGATTTGTGCCAACACAGGGGCGGTTGTTTGCTGAGCTCCATGGTTATGCAACCACAGACTGTTATAGCTCCATCCATCAGCACAGTAAAGTATCGTACAAACCACCATTTTAACTGTTTAAGAAACAAGTCAAAAATAATACATACAAAAATAAGCTGCAGGAAAATTCAAGGACATTCAAATCCATATGACCAATATTGTAAAGGATTTTCTCAATTCATGACATTTATCTTCTGCATTGACTGAGTTCCGATAGATACCCCCAACTCCTGCATACATAGGTCTACTCCTGAATCATGTTCCTCTGCTCACATTAAATAAATCATTCGACATATTCAGATTTTATACAGTGTTTACTCTGTTTTGTTCACATTAGCTTTGCCTTGCTTGGAGTGCCTACCAGGAAGAAAAAAAACTATAAATATGAAACGAACAGAAAACAAAAACTGCTCAAAATAAATAAATAATACATATAGCTTATCCAATCACAGCCCTTCGTTAGAGCATGAGTCCCTCTCTGTCTGTGTCAGCTGGTTTCCCAGGGCTCTTCTGTCCCTCGGGGGTCACTAAACGGCCATGTTTGAAAGGACAGAGTTCCACAAAATGCCATTTTCACCACAAAATGCAATGTCAGCAACTAACTCTTACCTCACCGTTGATCTTACTCAGATCCTTAACAGTTACCATAACCATAAATGAAGACCAAATAGATAATGTGCTTTCTAAATAGTTCTGGTATACCTCCCTTTTGTCCATTCTAGCAGGCCATCTAGTGACTAGTGTCCCTCAGGGAGAGCTCTCTGGACAGATTCTCTTATCACCACATCTGTTTTCTGTGCTTACCAGTGTGAGGACATCCACAGTACACAATAACAGCCAGATGGTACCACTAGAAGTGGATCATTAGCAAACACACAGTACTCATGCAGGCTCTTATCAAACACACACACACACACACACACACACACAATCTCTCTCTCTCTCTGTCTCTCTCTGTCTCTCTCTCTCTCTCTCTCTCTCTCTCTCTCTCTCTCTCTCTCTCTCTCTCACTCACACACACACACACACACACACACACACAGTCTCTCGCACACACACAAGAGTAAGCAGAATTTCCCACAGGAGCGTAAAGGGGTTGTTGCCGACAGCCCTCGTCCCATAGTGTCATAACACAGCATTCACAATTACAGACATAGCCTTTGTGAGGGAGAAAACACAAAGAGCATCTTGACCTGTCAGTCTCTGAGAAATACTGTACATAAAGAGCAACCATAAAGTCACAGTACCTCTCAGAAATAAAAGAAAGTGCCAGATAGAAGTCCAGTCAGCCAGTGCAGGCACATTCCCAAATCAATCAATTAATCCATCTTTCAATCATTCATTAATAAAGTATTACATTATCTTATGGGATGAATGTCCTTCCTGAAACAGTTGAGGATATACATGACCTTTCAGTGTTATAATCAATATCAACTAGTTTTTTCAAGACTGTTTGAAATGTTTGTGTCAGGCCAGGTAGGTGGCTGAGTTCCTCCTCTCATAAACATCCACTGTTCTGCTCTGTTCTGTTCAATGGGGAGAAGTGTGTTCGGTAATAGCAATGTCCTTTCAGGCTGAAATCAGGTGAATCCACTCAAACAAAGCTAGCCAGTCACTGCCCAGTGTCTTTAATATTAAAAAAAGACTATATTGCAAAAATCTCTTAATGTCCGAATTTGCTTTCCTTGTCCCAATTTGGGAAAGTATTTATTCTCTTTAGAATGCAATATGCTTTAAGCACTTGGAATTGTGCTATATAGATTAAATGTACAGACCCAATCCATGTTGATGTTGATGGAACAAGGTAGACCAGTATGAACATGCATCGTTCTGGATAAGAGCGTCTGCTAAATGACTCAAATGTAAATGTAAAAATGTGGAAACAGAGGTCACCCTGTTGTGTAGCGATATTGGGGGAGAGGTAAAGCTGTACCTTAAAAGCTCTCTGTGAGGCACTCTGAATCCCAAATTGCACCCTATTCCCTACATAGTGCACTGCTTTTGACTAGAGCCCTATAGACCCTGGTCAAAAGTTGTGCACTATAAAGGGAATAGTGTGCCATTTGGCATTTAGAGAGTGTGTTAAGTGGTTTCTTCTCTTCATCTTCTTTTAGTCCACCTGCACCGACCCAGAGCTGGGCAGGTGGAAACAAATTCCTGATCCTTTATTTTGCATTCACCTATATCCTTTGTTTTTCAGTGCAGATGAAGAAAAACACACGAGTAGAGGAACCAATAATGGACAATTGAGATGCACCCGCTGTCCTCACAGAGCCAGAGGCAAGGTATGTTTGTTTTACAAAGGTGTCTTTCAAAATATAGCCTAAGCCCCACACTACAGCAGTGGTGGGGATCAGCGTTTGAGAGGGAGTTGAACAGTAAAAGCCTTGTTGTTGTATCTCTCATGTGGATAACATCTCTACAGGAACGCATGCTATTCCTGAGGCAGAAAAAAAGTAACTATGCAGACATAAGTAGAGAGACGACTTGGGTCTTGTGTATTCCTCATGGTTCTGCCCTCTGATAGAGAGAGGTACTTAAACAGGCTGACAGGTATTTGGGTTAATTCTCAGTCCTCTATCACTCCAAAACATCATCTCCTCACGTTGTTCTGTTTCGTTTTTCAGACGGCTAATTAAAGGATACTGTATTGTTAATAAGAATGTTGTGTGTACATCAGGAGTTGTCAGTGAGCAGTGGTGTATAGGGTTGCAAAATTCCAGGAACATTCAATACATTTCCTGGTTTTCCCAGAAATCCAGGCTGTAGGACTCTGGATTTCCTGCTTATTCCCTCCTGATTCTGGGAATCTTCCAACAGGGATTTCAGGAAAACAATGGCATTTATTGAACATTTAAATAATTTTGCAACCCTAGTGGTGTACTTCTGTACACAAACGTTTCTCAATTTTAAATTAAACAGATTTCCCAGACAACCTTAATATGAGTCAGTCAATCAGACTCTGATGAGAGCAGCGCTACACTGTCATTTTACCAACAACAACATGTCCTTAATGTCACGAGTGACTAAAAAGCCAAAATGGCGTTTTCTTTCACTCCTCTCTTCCTCCTCTCCATCCACTTTCTGTGCATAATATGTGATGCTCACACCTTAAAACATCCCTCCTACCTTTTAATAAAATACCATGGTCAGATTAGTACACAGTATCATTCTAAAGCCCCCCAGAGTAGAAGTCACTGAACATATATTGCACATACTCTCCCCACACTATGTCCTTGCAATGGGCCGTCACAGTTCTCCAGGTAACAGCTGGACTTCTGCAGATACGCACCAAGGGACTAAAACAACAAGCCCTTAGAGAGTTTTTTTCTTACACAAGGTCTTTTTAACCCTGTTGCAAGGTGAGCTTTTCTACAGCTATTCTGAGTCCGCCTTCTATTTGGAAAGTCTGCAGCAGTTCACGGTAGAATTGGCAGCCCTTTGTAGTGTCATCAATTAGAATCTAAAATCAGTGATCATTTTCAAAAAAGGACAGAATATTTGTGTTGTTTTGTAATCCTCAACAGGTTTAGAGGGGAATGAAAAGAAGGGACTGACCTTACAGGTAATCTGTTTAAGGCCCCTTTACTAAAATAATGTTGCCATTGGTGTCCTTACAGAGCAACCAGTCTAGAAGAAGGTTCCCTTGGTGTTCTTACAAAGGATCTTCTTGAAGGCCTTCCTGAAGTCCTGGTTGAAGATGGTGTATATGACGGGGTTCAGACAGGAGTTGCAGTAGCCGATCCAGAAGAAGAACTTAAAGAGGGGATCAGGGAGGGCGCAGGTCTCTGGGCAGATGGCCTGCAGTGAGTAGGAGAAGAAGAAAGGGAACCAACAGACGACAAACACTCCGATCACCACGGCCAGGACGAATGTGAAACGCTTCTCTCGGTTCACCATGGCTTTACGACGTGCCGCTCCTGGAGTGGTGTCTGGCTTAGACCTCCTCCCCGCCACCAGCCGGGCCCCCTTAGATGTGGCGATCATGTCCCTGTACTTCTGGATGGTGGCAGGGGAGTGGATGCCAGGTGAACCCGCCATGCTAGGGGTGTTGACTCCCCTCCTCCCCCCTCCCTCGTGCTCCATGTCACTGTCAGAGCTGTTTGAGCTATCCCCATTATTGTTATACTTTTTCCCCTTCTTACCCTTCTTCCCCTTCTTCTCCCCATCTTTGGGTTTGGCCTGGGAAAGTGGGGGAATGGTGGAGGAGGGAGAGGGAGAGACTGAGGAGTGTGAGGGACCCATGGGTGAGGTAGGAGGGGAGGTGGTTGTTGGGGTTGGAGCTAGGGATGGATCCGGAGGATGAAGAAGGTTATTGGGGGTGGGAGAAGAGGGGGTCTCATTGGCCTGGTCAGGGGACAGTGATGGAGTAATAGCCAGGGTGGGTGGTCTGATGCTGGAAGTTTTATGGGGAATAGCTGGGGTTTTCCCTCCCTCCTCCTTCCCGTTGGCTTGGATCCCCCGAGGGGTTTGACTTGGGGTGGCACAGCCATCCTTCCTGGGCTCGCCTGGCGGGTTCTGTGTGCGCTGCTTGGCGATCTGGTAGATCCTCATGTAGACCAGGATCATAATGAGACAAGGGGCGAAGAAGGAGCCGACAGTGGAGTAGAGAATATACCAGCGCTCGTCGTTCAGCTGGCACTGAGGACCCCTCTCACTACCTTCGCCACCTGGCTCGCTCTTATTCAGCGACAGGAGAGGAGGAAAGGAGATGATGGCTGAGATGAGCCACACCACCACGATGGAGGCTTTGATACGCATGGGTGTGCGCTGGCGGGAGTAGGTAACCCGGCTGATGGACAGATAACGGTCTAATGAGATGGCACACAGGTGAGCTATAGAGGAAGTACAGAACAGAACGTCCAGCGCCAGGTAGATCTCACACCACAGAGACTTGAAGTACCAGTAACCCAGCAGTTCATTGGCCAGGGAAAACGGGATGATGAGGGTTGCCACTAAAATGTCTGCAGCTGCTAACGACACTAAAAACAGGTTCTGTGGTCCTCTGAGTGCACGGCTGGTCAGGACTGCGATGATGACAAAGATGTTTCCCACGATGGTAAAGACTATCATGAGGGTGATAGCCGTAGCAAAGAGCGCCGTGGCTTCGGGGGAGTAAGGGGCCAGTTGCAGGGAAGAGACGCTCTGATTGCAGGGAAGAGATGAACCGCTGGTCGAGCTATTAGGGTTGCCCAGCTCCACTGAACATGCACTATCCAAGGGTGATGCCATGACTAACACGATGGATGGGGTTGATTACAGTGGTTAATAAAATGTTGTAGTAATCAATATGTTTGTTTTATAGTTTTATAGTTTATAGAGGTAAAATTATATATTTTTAAAAGCAGTCCTATAGCTGAGCTTGTTTATGTTGCTGTCAAAGCATTCACTGAAAAGTTTAGGGGGGAAATATTAGCCTATAACTGATCTTTCCACAGCCTATAAAAAGTCATAATTTCGTGTTACGTGTTATCGCAGTTCATTCACCTTCTCCTGCCAATTTCATCATCCAAGTCCATTCTAATCAGTCAAACGCTAAACTATGCCCATGGAGTGCGCCAGTGGTCAATGGTTTTCTATTCGAGTGCGATGAATACAGTAGAGCGCAAATATATTTCCCGTCGATCTGGGCTATGTGGAATACCTACAGTATGAAATTAAACCGCTCAAACAATTAAAAGTAGTCCAGCACACAAAACAGAATGGATTGTAATCTCACAGCTGCTTGATTATTTTGATATTTTAAAGAGACGGAACGTGATTGCAGGGCGGTTACAGAAATAGCCTTTCAATCTAATTTCTGACTATAATTACAAGGCGACACAGGCGAGATTGGGAACAGGTTACAACCACCTTTTCCTCAGTAGGATAACCACGTCAGATGTCAGTGCGCGCACCTTTTCTCCCTCAAAACCCCGCTGTCTCTTAGCAGACGCAAACAGCAAGGCTATATGAGCATATACAAGCTGTGCATGTAGGCTAATTTAAGAATACTTTATTCTAACAAATATGGTTTGAACAGATGTAGCTCATACAATGGTTGAGCTTCGGCAGACTAACTGGCGTGTTACCAAAATATGTCCTCACATTATTCGAGTAAAGTGTACTTCTTAAATAATAAGTTGTTTCTGAATGGCACTGGGAAGTTAGTATTTATGTTGTAACTTGAGCACGTCCTCAATGTAGCCAAAAAAACGTTCTTTAATTTATGAAAACAAAACCGTGTCCAACATAATTCCAAGTTGCGCATTGAGTCCATCACCCAGAGTCGTTGCTTTGCTGTTTCAGTTTCCTCGTGTTTCCCCGTTACTAGAGCTCATATCTCGGTTTGCTATGAATGTGTGCGAGTGTTTAGTATATCCAAGCGCGGAAGATGCGCAGTCATGCTTTGGCTGGCTCGTGGCCCCTGGTTCGGTCTATTCGCGCAGTGGTACTCCTGAGTGCAGCGCCTCGTTGCCTCTCTCCTTGAGTTTATCAGTTTGTCTCGCAGCAACGCGTGCATCTCCAGGAGTGAGCGTGACCGCGAGCCCTGGTCTAATAACGGGAGCGCCTCTCCTCCTCGCGCTTCTCCAACCCGAGTGATGTCAATACGGTCGTCATGAGACCATGCCATCTCTCTCTCTCTCTCTCTCTCTCTCTCTCTCTCTCTCTCTCTCTCTCTTTACCCACTAACACACTCTCCATCGGTACGCCGTTATATCTTTAATGTAAAACACAGTCGTAGAACCCTTCCGCTATGCTTTGGTCAATTAACTCTACAGAATGCATAGGCCTCAGGCTAGAACACACTTATTTATCTTTCTACAAAGACCTACAGTGTGAGTTTCTTATTCTATAACCACCACCAACATCATCACCATCATCACCACCAATCAACATCGTCACTATTAACATCACCCCCCTGATCATGATTTCATTGTTGGTTCCATAATGGTCTATTGGCTACTCTGCAAGATAAACCCCTATTGTATGCAACCTTATGTTCCCATGAATTAGCCTCTTGACCCTTGCTTGATGAAGACAAAACACTGTTGTTAGTGACATGGATTGATCAAATGCTTATTGTTCAATAGTGAAGAGAGTGGAAGCACATTAAACTGACACACATACAGAAGTGTGCATTGCAAGCTTGTCTCATAGACTCGACGCAACTGTAACGACTCTCCTCTTCTTCTGACGAGGAGTAAGAGATGTCGGACCAATGTGCAGTGTGGTAGGTGTCCATTTTAATATATAAAACTGAACACTAAAAAAATACAAAATAACAACGTGAATGAACAAACGAAAATCGAAACAGTCCCTCCCGTATGGTACAAACACAGACAGAGGAAACATTAACCCACAACTCAAAAGTGAAACCAGGCTACCTAAGTATGGGGCCACAGTGTCTCCTGACCCCTCCTGTCTCAGCCTCCAGTATTTATGCTGCAGTAGTTTATGTGTCGGGGGGCTAGGGTCAGTTTGTTATATCTGGAGTACTTCTCCTGTCCTATTCAGTGTCCTGTGTGAATCTAAGTGTGCGTTCTCTAATTCTCTCCTTCTCTCTTTCTTTCTCTCTCTCGAGGACCTGAGCCCTAGGACCATGCCCCAGGACTACCTGACATGATGACTCCTTGCTGTCCCCAGTCCACCTGGCCATGCTGCTGTTCCAGTTTCAACTGACCTGAGCCCTAGGACCATGCCCCAGGACTACCTGACATGATGACTCCTTGCTGTCCCCAGTCCACCTGGCCATGCTGCTGCTCCAGTTTCAACTTCCACCTGACTGTGCTGCTGCTCCAGTTTCAACTGTTCTGCCTTATTATTATTCGACCATGCTGGTCATTTATGAACATTTGAACATCTTGGCCATGTTCTGTTATAATCTCCACCCGGCACAGCCAGAAGAGGACTGGCCACCCCACATAGCCTGGTTCCTCTCTAGGTTTCTTCCTAGGTTTTGGCCTTTCTAGGGAGTTTTTCCTAGCCACCGTGCTTCTACACCTGCATTGCTTGCTGTTTGGGGTTTTAGGCTGGGTTTCTGTACAGCACTTTGAGATATCAGCTGATGTACGAAGGGCTATATAAATACATTTGATTTGATTTGATTTGATTTGTCAATCAGGGACAACGATTGACAGCTGCCTCTGAATGAGAACCATACCAGACCAGACACAGAAATCCCAAAACATAGAAAAAGGAACATAGACAACCCACCCAACCCACGCCCTGACCATACTAAAACAAAGACATAACAGCAGAACTAAGGTCAGAATGTGACAGTACCCCCCCCCCCCCAAAGGTGCGGACTCCGGCCGCAAAACCTGAACCTATAGGGGAGGGTCTGGGTGGGTGTCTGTCCACGGTGGCGGCTCTGGCGCGGGACGTGGACCCCATTCCACAGCAGCTCCGGAGTGAAGGGCGATTCCGGCAGCACCGGTGTGACGGGTGATTCTGGCAGCTCCTGACTGACGAGCGGATCTGGCAGCTCCTGACTGACGGACGGCTCTGGCTGCTCCTGGCTGACGGACGGCTCTGGCAGCTCCTGGCTGACGGACTGCTCTGGCAGCTCAGGACAGTCGGGCGGCTCTGGCAGCTCAGGACAGACGGGCGGCTCTGGCCGCTCAGGACAGACGGGCGAATCTGGCAGCTCAGGACAGGAGGAAGACTCTGGCAGCGCTGAGCAGGCGGGAGTACCTGTAGGGAGGAGACGGAGAGACAGCCTGGTGTGGGGGCTGCCACCGGAGGGCTGGTGCGTGGAGGCGGCACTGGATAGACCAGACCGTGGAGGCGCACTGGAGGTCTCGAGCACCGAGCCTGCCCAACCCTACCTGGCTGAATGCCCCCCGAAGCCAGGCCAGTGCAGCGAAGTGGAATAGCTCGCACTGGGCTGTGCTGGCGAACCGGGGACACGATGCGTAGGGCTGGTGCTGGCCCGAGGAGACGCACTGGAGACCAGATAAGCTGAGCCGGCTTCATGGCACCTGGCTCGATGCCCACTCTAGCCTGGCCGATACGAGGCGCTGCTATGTACCGCACCGGGCTATGCCTGTGCACCAGGGACACCGTGCGCCTCACGGCATAACACGGTGCCTGCCCGGTCCCTCTCTTTCCACGGTAAGCACGGGGAGTTGGCGCAGGTCTCCTACCTGACTTCGCCACACTCCCCGTGTCTCCCCCCCAATAAATTTTGGGGGCTGCCCCTCGGGCTTCCAACCGCGCTGTCGTGCTGCCTCCTCATACCACGCCTCTCGGCTTTCGCTGCCTTCAGCTCTGCCTTGGGGCGGCGATACTCTCCTGGCTGTGCCCAGGGTCCCTTGTTGTCCAAAATCTCTTCCTATGTCCAGGAGTCTGGAGATCGCTGCTGCTGCCCGTTACCACGCTGCTTGGTCCTTTGGTGGTGGGTGATTCTGTAACGATTGTCTTCTTCTGATGAGGAGTAAGAGAGGTCGGACCAATGTGCAGCGTGGTAAGTGTCCATTTTAATATAGAAAACTGAACACTACAAAAATACAAAAAACATGAATGAACAAACGAAAATCGAAACAGTCTGTATTTGTACCACATGGGACTGTTTCGATTTTCGTTTGTTCATTCACGTTGTTATTTTGTATTTTTCTAGTGTTCAGTTTTCTATATTAAAATGCACACTTACCACGCTGCACATTGGTCCAACCTCTCTTACTCCTTGTCAGAAGAAGAGGACAATCGTTACAGCAACAAACAAAAATCCAGGACACTCTAATAAGTCTAATATGGTACCTTTGGTATGGTTACAGAAGACAGAAGGTTTCTTCAGCCAAAGGTTGCGTGTTCGAATCTCTTCACAAACAACTTGTGCATTTTAGCTAATTCGAAAGGTTGCTGGGTCGAATCCCTGAGCCGGACTAGGTGAAAATATATATTGATGTGCACTTGAGCAAGGCACTTAACCTATCAGGTATCAAGTTAAGACCCTGATGCAGACTGTGTCAATGTAAAAATCTTTATTACAGCAATAGGGGCAAAGGTACAGGACGGCGGGCAGGCTCAGGGTCAGGTCAGGCAGAGGTTGGTAATCCAGAGTAGGGCAAAGGTACAGGTCAGCAGGCAGGCTCAGGGGCAGGCAGAGTGGTCAGGCGGGTGGGTACAGGGTCAGGACAGGCAAGGGTCAAAAACCAGGAGGACAAGAAAAGAGAGCCTGGGGAAATGCAGGTGCTGACACAGACAGAGAAAACACAGGTGTAAATACACAGGGGATAATGGGGACGATGGGCAACACGTGCAGGGGAGTGGAGACAATCACAAAGACAGGTGAAACAGATCAGGGTGTGACAGTACCCCCTACCCCCTCTAGGGGCGCCTTCTGGTGTCCTACCTGTCCACATACCTTGTAGACCAGGATGCCGGCGGTGGAAGTTGGCAATGAGGGCTGGGTCCAGGATGTCTCTAGCTGGGACCCAGCACCTCTACTCCAGGTCATAACCCTCCCGGTCAACCAGGTACTGTAAACCTCTGTCCCATGGTCGAACCCTCAGAAGACGTTTGACCATGTACGCCGGATGGCCATCAACAACACGGGGAGGAGGGGTGGGCCTGGAAATAGAAGACAGCACATTCACTGTGAGACACAGGCTTAAATCTAGACACATGGAATGTAGGATGAACACGAAGGGTACGGAGAAACAGAAGGCGGACAGCAGAGAGGCTAATATTCTTGGAGATGGGAAAAGGGCCGATAAACCCGGGGGGACAGTTTGCGAGACACCTCCTGGGTGGACAGCCATACCTTCTGCCCGAGACGATGCCGGGGAGCCGGGGTCCGATGTCAATCCACTTGTCGTCGATACCTGGAGGCGGTCTTGAGGAGGGCCGATCGGGCTCTCCTCCAGATACAACGACAGCGGCGGACAAACATCTGGGCAGAATGTATGCCGACCTCAGCTTCCTGCTCAGGGAAAAGCGGGGGCTGATAGCCCACGGAACACTCAAAGGGAGATTGGCCAGTGGCAGAGCAGGGAAGGGTGTTGCGGGCGTATTCGACCCACACAAGCTGCTGGCTCCAGGTGGTGGGGTTGGCAGGGGGACCAGGCAGCGAAGGGTAGTTTTGAGGTCCTGGTAGGCTCGTTCCGACTGGCCATTGGACTGAGGGTGGAACCCGGAGGACAGGCTTGCCGACAAACCAATGAGGATGCAGAACGCCTTCCAGAACTGGGACGAGAATTGAGGATCCCGGTTGGAGACCTTGTCCACGGGCAGTCCACGTGCTGCACCATGAGCAGGGCCGTCTTTTTGGCAGAGGGTAGTTTGGGGAGAGGAATGAAGTGGGCAGCTTTGGAAAACTGATCCACCACGGTCAGGATGGCATTGTTGCCATCAGACGGGGGAAGACCCGGGACAAAGTCCAGGGAGATGTGAGACCAGGAACGGTGGGGGACAGGCAGAGGTTGGAGGAGACCAGCCGGAGCTTGCCAAGGAGTCTTGTTCTGTGCACACACCGTACAAGCGGTGACGAATGTGTACACATCAGGAACCATAGTAGGCCACCAAAAGCGCTGTCGCACAAAGGCCAGGGTCCGACGGGCGCCCGGGTGGCAGGCCGGGAGGAGTGGGCAGACTCCAGGACCGCGGAGCGGACGGCATCAGGAATGAACCGGTTATCAAGCCCCCCCCCGGGGTTCGGCTGGGAACGCTGCGCCTCACGGACCAGCTTCCCTATTCCCCAATGTGTCATTGGAGCCAGGATAATTCCAATACCACGGGAATCAGAGGGGACTTGATGAGCAGGAACTGGATAGCCTCACTGTGGTTCCCCAACACCCGTAGGCTGATGGGAGTGGTGTTGTGGGTGACTCGGCCTATAGAGCGCCCGTCCAGCGCTCTAACGTCCATGGGAATGGAGAAGGATTGAGTGGGGACTCGGAGTCACAGTGGGATCCCTGGGTGTGCGAGCGAAATCCAAATTCTTCTTCCTCCATCGTTCCTGTAATTGCCCATCAATATGGATGGTCAAAGTGATGAGGGAATCGAGCTCCATAGGTAACTCCCATAGGCAAGCTCGTCCTTGACCTCCATTGACCTCCATGCAGGAATATATCAAACAGTGCCTCTTGATTCCAAGCACTCTCTGCTGGAAATCCACCGCATCATCAGCTACACTGCGGGAGTCCTGCCGAAGCTGGATTAGCTTTCGGGTGGCCTCTCGCCCGAAGAACTCTTCACTTCTCCCACGAACCCCTCCAGACTAGTGCATATGGCCGGCTGTTGTTTCCACACGGCAGTAGCCCAGGTGAGAGCCCTCCCGTACATCAGCGTGATGAGGTAGGATATCTTGGAGCGATCCGAGGGGAAGGAAGAGGACTGAAGCTCGAAAACGAGGGCACAGTGAGCTAGGAACGCCCAACTGGTGCTCGCGTTCTGGAGGAGGTAAGCAGGGCTCCCGAGAAGGTGGAGTGGGCCGATGAGAAGGCGCTGCTAGCAGCTGACACAGAAACGCTTGTTGGCTTGACAAACAAGACCAACTGGCAACAGACAAATAGAGAACGTAGGTATAAATACACAGGGGATAATTGGGAAGATGGGCGACACTTGGAGGGGAGTGGAGACAATCGCAAAGACAGGTGAAACAGATCAGGGTGTGACATAACCCTAATTTTCCTCTAAGTCACTGGATAAGTGTCTGCTAAATTTTAAAATGTAGCAACTTTGCAACTACTTTTTAGCTGCTTTGCAACTACTTAGCATGTTAGCTAACCCTAATCTTAAACCTTTAACCTTAACCTTAACCCCTAGCCTAGCTAACTTTAGCTACCTAGCTAATGTTAGCCACAACAAATTGGAATTCGTAACATATAATTCGTATCAATTCGTAACATATACAAATTTGAGTGTCGCAGATTTTTGTTGAGTCCAGATTGGTGCATTTTACAGGATCACACACACACACACACACACACACACACACACACACACACACACACACACACACACACACACACACCTTGACCCTCTCTCGACTCTATTTACGCTACCTAAGATTAATTGCTTTATGTTTTGATGTTCACTATCGACTAAGAGTAAAATCTAGCAAATCTACACCCACACAGAGGCATGCATTTAACAGTGTATAGATGTATAGTGGGAGTTGGTAGTTACACACACACTCACACACAGTATGCCATGTTCTCATTACGGGTGTCAACAACTGGTGGGTGGTTGTCGTGAGGCCATAATGTTTGTTTCCCATTTTCCATCGCCCACACAATGTCAGTTAGGAGTGAGAAACCGACCACAGAATTAGATTCCTAACCAACTCATTCTGATTCCATGACCCCAACCACAAGCAAATAACTGCTTTCGTTCTGTTCAATGCCAAGCGTTCTAAATACAAAAAGCACTTTTCACAGGAGAGTGCTCTCCAATCAAGTGTTACCTGCAGTCGTGTGTGAATTACTGCGGTTGGTAAAACAGTGAAAGTGGATTCAGGAGGTTATTCTACACAATTTTCAGCTCTCACACACCCACTCCAAATAAGTCTATTGGAAAAGAACAACCCCACACACTACAAACATATCTTAAGAAATATCTGTTACGCTTCACTGCACATTCTGTGTTACAGAGCGACGGAACAACCGATTTTGCATGTGTAACTCTGTTTCTCATTAAGAAAAAACTAGCTATTTGACTTTTTGGTATGGTTCGTTGTGTGCAAAATTATTCAGCCCCCTTAAGTTAATACTTTGTAGCGCCACCTTTTGCTGCGATTACAGCTGTAAGTCGCTTGGGGTATGTCTCTATCAGTTTTGCACATGGAGAGACTGAAATTTTTTCCCATTCCTCCTTGCAAAACAGCTCGAGCTCAGTGAGGTTGGATGGAGAGCATTTGTGAACAGCAGTTTTCAGTTCTTTCCACAGATTCTCGATTGGATTCAGGTCTGGACTTTGACTTGGCCATTCTAACACCTGGATATGTTTATCTTTGAACCATTCCATTGTAGATTTTGCTTTATGTTTTGGATCATTGTCTTGTTGGAAGACAAATCTCCGTCCCAGTCTCAGGTCTTTTGCAGACTCCATCAGGTTTTCTTCCAGAATGGTCCTGTATTTGGCTCCATCCATCTTCCCATCAATTTTAACCATCTTCCCTGTCCCTGCTGAAGAAAAGCAGGCCCAAACCATGATGCTGCCACCACCATATTTGACAGTGGGGATGGTGTGTTCAGGGTGATGAGCTGTGTTGCTTTTACGCCAAACATAACGTTTTGCATTGTTGCCAAAAAGTTCAATTTTGTTTTCATCTGACCAGAGCACCTTCTTCCACATGTTTGGTGTGTCTCCCAGGTGGCTTGTGGCAAACTTTAAACAACACTTTTTATGGATATCTTTAAGAAATGGCTTTCTTCTTGCCACTCTTCCATAAAGGCCAGATTTGTGCAATATACGACTGATTGTTGTCCTATGGACAGAGTCTCCCACCTCAGCTGTAGATCTCTGCAGTTCATCCAGAGTGATCATGGGCCTCTTGGCTGCATCTCTGATCAGTCTTCTCCTTGTATGAGCTGAAAGTTTAGAGGGACGGACAGGTCTTGGTAGATTTGCAGTGGTCTGATACTCCTTCCATTTCAATATTATCGCTTGCACAGTGCTCCTTGGGATGTTTAAAGCTTGGGAAATCTTTTTGTATCCAAATCCGTCTTTAAACTTTTTCACAACAGTATCTTGGACCTGCCTGGTGTGTTCCTTGTTCTTCATGATGCTCTCTGTGCTTTTAACGGACCTCTGAGACTATCACAGTGCAGGTGCATTTATACGGAGACTTGATTACACACAGGTGGATTGTATTTATCATCATTAGTCATTTAGGTCAACATTGGATCATTCAGAGATCCTCACTGAACTTCTGGAGAGAGTTTGCTGCACTGAAAGTAAAGGGGCTGACTAATTTTGCACGCCCAATTTTTCAGTTTTTGATTTGTTAAAAAAGTTTGAAATATCCAATAAATGTCGTTCCACTTCATGATTGTGTCCCACTTGTTGTTGATTCTTCACAAAAAAATACAGTTTTATATCTTTATGTTTGAAGCCTGAAATGTGGCAAAAGGTCGCAAAGTTCAAGGGGGCCGAATACTTTCGCAAGGCACTGTAGCTTGAAAATCTAGCTAACGTTGCTTATAATTAAGTTAGCTAGCTTGCTTAACATTGACTACAGTATATGATCAAACTAGCTACATTAGGCTCTAGATACCGTTGTCATATTTTGTTTGAAAAGGTAAAAGGTCAGTGGTGAAACGTCACAACTTGGCAACTCGAACAACAGTTTGTAATTTAGATTTGAAGTGAATTTCAAGTGAAACCTACCAGTCGGAACAAGACATTTCCGACAACTCCCATAGCACATGAACGCAGCATGTCTCAATGTCTGTGTGTTCTGAGGTAGGATTGGATAGAGTGCAATCTCTGCAGCTGTGTGTCCTGTGTTAGTGAGCAAGTGAGAATTGTCAAAATCAAAACCCAACCTTTAAGTAAGTCATGACGAACTCATTAACAAAACTCAATTTTGGACAAGACTGACTATATGAACAAAATAATCCTATTTACACATTGTAGTCAAATTGACTACAAAGTGTAAATAGAAAGTGACACTAGAATACATTTTTCTGACTAATATCAATGCCACATAGGACATTTTCTATCAGATAAATTGTTTTAAACTGAGGAGATTATTTTAGGATTTGTGCTTTTGGAATAAAAATTAGACTAGAGTCAAACTAGACAAGGTCTGAAGTATCCTACTGCTCTCTCAGGAAGTACCAATTGATTCCTGTCACTGATTGGCCAGAGAGCCCACTCACCTGGTATCTCCCAGCTGGCACATAATGTTCTAAGAACCATATGTTTCTTAGAGCTTGGTGACTGTTGTTGTCCTATGGTTATTTTACATACAATATTCCCACAACGTTCTGGGAATGGTGCAGGATAGTTGCTTGGCTTCGGAACATTCTCAGCACATTTAAGGAACTTCATAAAATAATATAATTTTCTTGGTATTTCTTTACTATACCCAGAACGTTTCCTAAAGGTTCAAACATGGTTACATTTCATTTCAATTTTGGTCATGTTCTAGGAACGTTCTCCAACTGGTTTGATATTGGGAACATTCTCAAATAATTCAGAGTACGTTAACGAACAACGTTCTTCTGTGGAAATGTCAGTACTTCAGCATATTGTTTCCTCATGGTTCTATTTAAAGTCATATTCTCACATTGTTCCGAGAACGTTAAGAAACAATGTTCTTCTGTGGGAATTTCAGGACTTCAGCATAACGTTTCTTACAGGTTTCCTCATGGTTCTATTTAAAGTCATGTTCTCAAATTTTACAGAGAACGTTAAGGAAACTTTCCATAATAAATACAAGAAAACTTTAGTCACATTCAGACAACATTCTAAAAATGTTATTTAAAAACATATACATCCCGTTCTCAGCATCAACCAAACTCTCTCTATCCTCTATCATGTTAAGTGTGTTCAGGTGTATTGGCCGAACCCACTAGTTTCTTAATGAGTGTTTGTATCCTTTGAAATATGGTCTGTTTGAATAGACTAAAATGAAAAGCTTTGTATGAGTTAAAAAATAACAAGGCATGCTAGCTCCCTCCTGGTGGCACAGTGGACTAATTCCATGGTTAGAGTCCAGGAGATCATAGATTTGAAACTCACTGACACCGTGCCACAATAAAAAATAAATGTGTTTGCAGCCTCCACACAGACAGTGTGGGGAAAAAGGCGCAACAGTGCCTCTTCAACCTCAGGAGGTAGAAGAAATTTGGCTTGGCACCTAAAACCCTCACAAATGTTTACAGATGCACAATTGAGGGCATCCTGTTGGGCTGTATCACCGCCTGGTACGGCAACTGCACTGCCCACAACCGCAGGGCACTCCAGAGGGTGGTGCGGACTTCCCAATGCATCACCGGGGTTGAAAACTACCTGCCCTCCAGTACACCTACAGCACCCTATACACATAGACTTGAATTCACTGGCCACTTTAATAATGGAACACTATCACTTTAATAATGTTTATATATTTTGCATTACTCAGTATATACTATATTCTATCCTATTCTACTGTATCTTAGTCTATGCCGATCTGACACTGCTTGCCCAAATATTTATGTATTCTTAATTCCATTTATGTACTTTAGATTTGTATGTATTGTTGTGAAATTGTTAGATATTACTGCACTGTTGGAGCTAGAAACACACGCATTTCGCTACACCCGCAATAATATCTGCTAAACAGGTGTATGTGAGCAATACAATTTGATTTGATTAATGCCTCAGCAAATTAATTTCCATGTGTCTTATTTGTGCTTGGAGTTCAAAATATTTAACACACACTAAGCAAACAGAGTTATAAAAATTCTTATTGAAACATTTACTCCGAACGTTATCTAATAACCTATGATTTCCGTTCTCAGAACATTAATAAAACCTCAGGGAACCATAGTAAAACGTTCTCAGACCCTCCCTGCATTATAAAATGCATGTTTCCAGAACAGGTGAAAGTTTCACTTCCGTTCGCAGGACGTTTAAAAAACATTCTGTTTTACAGGTCAGGAAACGTATGACTCGTTCCCAGAACCCAGTGGTGTAGTGGAGGGTATACTCACTTCTTAAACCCCATGCTGTGTATCAAAGTAGTGTTATGCAGGTATACGACGTATCAGTTAATAAGGCTGATGGAACAGAACAGACTGTTGATAAACTATTATTTCTTCACATTTTAGGTGTAGCAAAGTGCACACCATGGTAGGCCTTTGTGCGAATGTTACAAAATGCCAGTGGTTTCATAGACAGAGACAGAAATGTCCGTTAGAAATGTAGAAAGAGGGGAGATCTAAAGATGCAACAACTATAATGGATTGCTAATATGACTATAATAATGCATTTGGCTTCTAGACAATGAAAGAAAGTTTAAAGAAAACCAATAGAACATGAGGAAGTCTTTATATAATAATTGTCTTTATGTTTCTATGGTGTGATTTTGGCTGTATGCTACTTTGAAACAAGGTAATACATGTTTAATAATATGAAGTAAAACATCGTCTTCTGGTAGATGGAAAGGCTTTCCCAAAAATGACATGTTAACTATCTACAAAGTAGCTTATTTATGCCAACCTGGCAGAATGATATCATGATTATTTGCAATAATCCAGTGGCCATTTGTTTTGCTAAATCCATCTCATGTGCTACAGAAACACTGCTAACCAAACAACAGTACAACAGTGCTTGCCTGCACACATGAAGTAAAGGGTAACTACTCTCAAAAATAAAATGTCTTATATTTTTCCCAGACCTCAAAATTGGTCTCCTGATGTAGTTTAAACATTTTCATGGACTTTAGTAGAACATCCAATTTTTCTATAACAAAAGTGTGACTTTGAGAGCAAAGACCTGATTTAAAAAAAACAGAGACTTGTGAATTTCTGACGCAATTGACAGTCTCATTTATCTGTTTCAATAGTAGGCATACTAATAGTCTCCTTGCACAGTACAGCTTGGGTTTGCCTGACTGTAAAAGACCAATATGGGATTGATACTTTTAGGTCATTGAGTGTATGTCACTGTTTGTCATAGAATTATTCACACAGGGTGCCGTTTGGGATTTCTTTTGCTCAATTACAGTATACCCACTTCTCCAGGCACCACTACACCACTGCCAGAACCAATGAGAAACCAAAAATGTGCATTCCCACAACTTCCAAGGAATTAAATGTCTCAGGTCTAAATTAGTCCCTGATTAGAGGATAAAATCAACTGTGCAGCAGTGCCACAAATCTGTATTTTGACAGCACACCTTGTTTTACAGAAAGTATCCATATCCCTTGACTTATTCTACATTTTATTATGTTACAGCCTGAATTCAACATTTATAAAATAGCTTTTGTCACCCTTAATGACAAAGTGAAAACGTGTTTTAGACATTTTTGCAAAATAAATGTATTGAAAATTAAATACAAAAATACCTAATTTACAGAGGTATTCACACCCCTGAGTCAATACATGTTAGAATCAAACTTGGCAGTGATTACAGCTGTGAATCTTTCTGGGTAAGTCTCTAAGAGCTTTGCACACCTGGATTGTACAACATTTGCATATTATTCTCTTTAAAAATCTTCAAGCTCTGTCAAGTTGGTTGTTGATCATTGCTAGACAACCATTTTCAATTATTGCCATAGATTTTCAAGCCTATTTAAGCATAGCCGTGGGAAGTAGTTGCAAATGTAGTGCACTGGTCCTTTTATAGTCCTGTATTAGCAGGCCAGCATGGTCTCAAAATCAAATCAAATCAAATGTATTTCTAAAGCCCTTCTTACATCAGCTGATATCTCAAAGTGCTGTACAGAAACAGCAAGCAATGCAGGTGTAGAAGCATGGTGGCTAGGAAAAACTCCCTAGAAAGGCCAGAACCGAGGAAGAAACCTAGAGAGGAACTAGGCTATGAGGGGTTGCCAGTCCTCTTCTGGCTGTGCCGGGTGACGATTATAATAGAAGATGTTCAAATGTTCATAGATGACCAGCAGGGTCAAATAATAATAATCACAGTGGTTGTCGAGGGTGCAACAGGTCAGCATCTCAGGAGTAAATGTCAGTTGGCTTTTCATAGCTGATCATTCAGAGTATCTCTACCACTCCTGCTGTCTCTAGAGAGTTGAAAACAGCAGGTAGCACGTCCGGTGAACAGGTCAGGGTTCCATAGCCGCAGGCAGAACAGTTGAAACTGGAGCAGCAGCACGGCCAGGTGGACTGGGGACAGCAAGGAGTCATCAGGTAGTCCTGAGGCATGGTCCTAGGACTCAGGTCCTCAGAGAGAAAGAAAGAAAATATCAAGAAAAAAATCAAGAAAAAAAAGAAAGAAAGAAAGAAAGAGAGAGAGAAAGAGAGAGATAATTAGAGAGAGCATACTTAAATTCACACAGGACACCGGATAAGATAGGAGAAATACTACAGATATAACAGACAGACCCTAGCCCCCCGACACATAAACTACTGCAGCATAATACTGGAGGCTGAGACAGGAGGGGTCGGGTGACACTGTGGGGGGGGGGGGGGGGTCGCCAATCCAGACAGGAAGATCACGTCAATGCTCATCCAGAAGTGGCGCTCCTAGTGGCCGGGGACTTTAATGCAGGCAAACTAAATACATTTTACCTAATTTCTACCAGCATGTCATATGTGCAACCAGAGGGAAAAAAAACTCTAAACCACCTTTACTCCACACACAGAGACTGATACAAAGCTCTCCCTCGCTCTCCATTTGGCAAATCTGACCATAATTCCTCCTGATTCCTGCTTACAAGCAAAAACTAAAGCATGAAGTACCAGTTACTTGCTCAATATGGAAGTGGTCAGATGATGCGGAATATCACTGGATTAATCCAATGGTATTGGGAAGTATACCACCTCAGTCACCGGCTTCATCAATAAGTGCATTGATGACGTCATTCCCACAGTGACAGAACATACATTTCCCAACCAGAAGCCATGGATTACAGGCAACATCCACACAAAGCTAAAAGCTAGAGATTCCGCTTTCAAGGAGCGGGACACTAATCCGGACGCTTATAAGAAATCCCACTATGCCCTCAGACGAACCATCAAACAAGCAAAGCTTCAATACAGGACTAAATTGAATCCTACTACACTGGCTCTGATGCTCGTCGGATGTGGCAGGGCTTGAAAGATATTACAGACTATAAAGGGAAACCTAGCCGCGAGCTGTCCAGTGACGCAAAACTACCAGATGAGCCAAATGCCTTTTAGGCGTACGTCGAGGTAAGCAACACTGAAGCATGCATGAGAGCACCAGCTGTTCCAGACGACTGTGTGATCACACTCCCCACAAATGATGTGAGCAAGACCTTTAAACAAGTCAACATTCATAAAGCCACGGGGCCAGACGGATTACCAGGATGTGTACTCAAAGCATGTGTAGACCAATTGGCAAGTGTCTTCACAGACATTTTCAACCTCTCCCTGACCAAGTCTGTAATACCTACATGTGTCAAACAGACAAACCACCATAGTCCCTGTGCCCAAAAAAGTGAAGGTAACCTGCCTAAATGATTACCGCCCGTAGCACTCATGTCGGTAGCCATGAAGTGCTTTGAAAGGCATGTCATGGCTCACATCAACACCATCATGCCAGAAACTCTATACCCACTCCATTTCTCATACCGCCCCAACAGATCCACAGATGACGCAATCTTAATCGCACTCCACACTGCCCTTTCCCACCTGGGCAAAAGGAACACCTATGTGAGAATGATGTTCATTGACTACAGCTCAGCGTTCAACACCATAGTGCCCACAAAGCTCATTACAGCCATTCAACTCTGTAGCTGTTTTAAATTCACAATTGGCCTCATGGTGAAATCCCTGAGCGGTTTCCTTCCTCTCCATCAACTGCCCTACTTTGTGAGGCATTGGAAAACCTCCCTGGTCTTTGTGGTTGAATCTGTGTTTGTAATTCACTGCTTAACTGAGGGACCAATAATTGTATGTGTGGGATACAGAGATGAGGTATTCATTCAAATATGTTAAACACTATTTCTACTGCACACAGAGTGAGTCCATGCAACTTATTATGTGACTTGTTAAGCACATTTTTACTCCCCAACTTGCCATAACAAAGGGGTTTTTATTGACACAAGACATTTCATCTTTTCATGTTTAATGAATTTTTAAAAATGTATAAAAACATAATTCCACTATGACATTGTGGGTTATTGTGTGTTTGCCAGCGACACAAAATCTCAATTTAATCAGTTTTAAATTCAGGCTGTAACACAACAAAATTTGGAAATAGTCAAAGGGTGTGAATACTTTCTGAAGACATTATTATATAAATGTACATAGACAAACTTGTTTTCCAGCTTAGAAAGTATTTCATCTGTGTGAAAAACAGCAGGACTTGTAAAGCAAATTTTTACTCCTGAAATGTATTTAGGCTTGCCATAACAAAGGGGTTGAATAATTATTGACTCAACACATTTCTTCTTTTAATTTTTTATTAATTTGTAAACATTTCGAAAAACACAATTTCACTTTGACACTACTGGGTATTTATTGTATGTAGGGCAGTGACAAAAAAATCTAAATTTAACCCATTTTGAATTCCAGTTGTACAACAAAATGTGGAAAAATTCTTTCTGAAGGCTATATATTTTTTTAACAAAGGGTGACTGATTTCATTCCACTAAGAGCCTCATTCTATTACTTGATGGTTGGAATGGCTCAGAATAGCGTCTCCTAAATGAAGAGCCACCAGCTTGATGCTGGTTGTAACTAGAAACATGTTTTTATTTCAAAGGTGACTCGCGCACTGGAGAAGAGGCTTTAGGACCCCTTGATGAAATTCTGACCTGGAGGTCTAGAACAGCCAAGTCACCCAAAATATAAGTCAGTTTTCAACATCCATCCATGACTGAGAATGTCAGGAGATGAAGTGAAAACTGGATCCTAGGGGCAACAGTGAGCGCTGTTCCCTTCATCTATCTCTGATTCTGAAGGTTGGATGTTTGAATCCAGCTATAAAGGTTGTTTTTGATATTTATGTTTTAAGCCTATCCCAAACCTTAACCCTTACCTTAATCATTCAGAATTAATGCCTAACCTTAAGAATTTGGAGTTAATTTCTCAAATGAACCCTAATCTTTAAAATGCAGAGTTAATACCTAAACTTAACCTTAAACACGTTGAAATGTTATACGTTTTGAACAACTTCTACATTTGACGTTTGAGAAACATTTAATTCTGATGTGAGACTGTGAGAGCTGGTAGGTCTATCAGTCTTCGCCTCTAATCAGGGACTGAATCAGACCTGAGACACCAGTTGAGTTGAATCTGGCAGACCTCTGGACCTCAAGGCTTGTATTTGAGTATCCCTGGTTTAGGCGGATCGCCATGCAAGAAGGTTTTGGAGGGACCCATTGGTTTAGTGAGAAAGCCTGCCACTGTGTGTGCATGTGAAAGAAACCTCAATTGAACCAAGGTGGGTAGCTGCTGGTGGTATCCTTATGTTATTCCAATCACACATGTATGTGTGTATTTGTACTTGCGTGCATTTGTGTGTATATGTGAGTGTATGTGTGTGTGCACACCTTTGTATACTGTATTGTTGGCCTGGCAACATGTAACGATTTTGAAGAAATCGCCTAAACACTCACACAGTCATCCTCTCTGGGAAAGCTTATCTTGTAATGTATTGTGTGTGTAGCAACACTAGAACTAAAGCCCTACCAGAAATTTCACACCTGTTCCTCATTCTGCTTGGCACACGGTATGTGTGTGCATGTGTTACATTGAATTGGCCATGATTGGCCTGCCAATATTTCACCCTGCACAGTGTAAGCAATATGTCAATCTCTGTTTGTATTTTCTCTTGCTCTCCTACTCCCCCCCCTCTCTCTCTCTCTGTCTCTCTCTCTCTCTCTCTCTCTCTCTCTCTCTCTCTCTCTCGGTTAGAGCATAAATAATCATGTCCATCAGTGTGTGGGTACGTAACTGCTTAGAGTGGTGCGTGGAGGCAAGACAGATCTAATCATTTCAGACAGTAAATCTGAATCTGAATAACTGATTTATTCATAGGTCATAGTACTAACTGACATTTACATTTAAACACACACTCTCCTACTGTCTCTTTCCTTGGCCCAAAAGTGTGTGTGTGTGTGTGTGTGTGTGTGTGTGTGTGTGTGTGTGTGTGTGTGTGTGTGTGTGTGTGTGTGTGTGTGTGTGTGTGTGTGTGTGTGTGTGTGTGTGTGTGAGAGAGAGAGAGAGAGAGAGTGTAAGGAACATATCTTTAAGTACTAACAACCACAAGGTGCTGAGTAAAAGGAACACATGGGGTCCTTTTTTGTTTTGTTACGTATTCTTGCCAAGAGAGAAGGAGTCTTGATATTGACTAAATGCCTTAGCCATGACAGATCTGTATTCGTACTGGGACCAACTCTGACAACAAGAGATGATTGAGGACCTGAACAGGACACACACACACACATACTGAGATAATACATAGAGCTACAAAGCTCTTTATCCAGGCTTTGGTTTGATCAAGACAGCTAAATTGAATTATATTCTGAGAAAATGAAGCAGTCTGTCTTCAAATAGGTAGGCTAGTATCCTCATGGGGGTGAGGGTTAGATTTTAGGGTGAGGGATGGAGGGGGTGGGGACACCGAAGAAAATGTAAAATGCATCAGGTAATTTTATCATTTAGATGACATTTTCAAGTTAGAGTGGAATAAGCAGGCACTTGTCTTCATGATGCCATTAGGTCTGGTCAGAAAGATGTCTTTCGATTTACATTAGATAACATGGACGGGGGACCTGATCCTCAATCTAGATCAGCACTCCTACTCTGAGACGTTCAATAAATACGGCTCATTTTTTGCCCTTGACTTCTCAGATCTCCATCTCTCTATTTCCTATTTTATAAATAAATGTTTAAAAAAAGTCGTAAAATTATGAATGAAAATGGAGTCTGATTCATATTTTGGTATTTGCTCCATTAGTCCATTGTTGATATAGTCCCAAAATGTTTTGCATGTCAGCAATCAAGTTTTCAAGATATGTAACTTTCAAAATACCGTTTTTTATTTTAACTAGGCAAGTCAGTTAAGAACATATTCTTATTTACAATGACAGCCAAGGAACAGTGAGTTAACTGCCTTCTTCAGGGGCAAAATAACAGATTATTTTTACCTTGTCAGCTCAGGGATTTGATCTAGCAACCATTCAGTTACTGGCCCAATAATTTAACCACTAGGCTACCTGCTTCCCCTAGGCTAATCTGGCTTGTATGATGCATTTTGCATCATGTGATGCTGCGTTTGGCTTCATGTGATGGAAAATGCATCATAGGTGCAAATGTCAGTATTTTGAGGAGGACTGGTCCTAGACCGCCATCCACTGGATATCTCTAGATATCTACATTTATTATCTGAATAATACTAAAACTTGGTCTTCAAAGCTATCACTAGAGGACGCTGTTACATTATAAATCACCTCTTCATACAGGCAGGTATTCGCTGTCCCTCTTTGCTTTATGGCCCTGAACTTGATCCACTACAGGCTTGTGCAAGCTTTTGCTCCAACATGCTGGAAAGAAGTAAGGCTGTGGCCAGTTCACTTGAGATTAACTTTTGGATGGACAAAAACGGACAATTAATAAATGCATGTACTATTTCATCCTCATCATGTGTCTGTGTGGCCATAGCCTAAGATGTTTGTGTTGGCTGTTGTTTCATTCAACAGGATATATTTGAGGGCAGGACAGATACAGTGCCTTCAAAAAGTATTCATACCCCTTGACTAATTCCACATTTTGATGTGTTACAGCCTGAATTTAAAATGTATTAAATATATGTTTTCTCACCCATCTACACACAATACCCCATAATGACAAATTGAAAACATGTTTTTAGACATTTTTGCAAATGTTTTGAAATGAAATACAGAAATATTGAATTTACATAAGTATTCACACCCCTGAGTCAGTACATGTTAGTGTTAGCTTTGGCAGCGATTACAGATGTGTTTCTGGGTAAGTGTTTCTGGGTAATTCTCTAAGAGCTTTGCACACCTGGATTGTACAATATCTTCACATGATTTATTTTACGATTCCTCAAGCTCTGTCAAGTTGATTCCTCAAGTTCTGTCAATCATTGCTTAACAGCCATTTTCAAGTCTTGCCATAGATTTCAAGTCGATTTAAGTAATAACCTGCAACTAGGCCACTCAGGAAGATTCAATGTCATCTTGGTAACCAACTCAGTGTATATTTGGCTATGTGTTTTAAGTTATTGCCCTGCTGAAAGGTGAATTTGTTTCTCAGTCTTTTGGAAAGCAGACAGAACCAGGTTTTTCTCTAGGACTTTTCATGAGCTGAACTCTACTCCATTAATTTATTTCCTAAAATACTCCCTAGTCCTTGCCAATGACAAGCATACACATGACATGATGCAGCCACCACCATGCTTGAAAATATAAAGAGTGGTACTCGGTGATGTGTTGTGTTGGATTGGCCCCAAACATAACACTTTGTTTTACTTTGGTGCCTTATTGCAAACAGGATGCATGTTTTGGAATATTTGTATTCTGTACAGACTTCCTTCTTTTGACTCTGTAAATTAGGTTAGTATTGTGGAGTAACTATAATGTGAATGATCCATCCTCAGTTGGATCCTGTCACAGCCATTAAACTCTCCGGAAGCCTGTATCTTTGTAGTGGCTGGCTGTATTGATACACCGTCCAGAGTGTAATTAATAACTTCACGCTCAAAGGGATATTCACTGTCTCCTTTTTTAACCCATCTACCATAAGTTCCGTTGTTTGTGAAGCAATGGAAAACTTCCCAGGTCTTTGTGGTTGAATCTGTGTTTGAAGTTCACCGCTCAACTAAGTGACCTTACAGATAATTGTATGTGAGGGGTACAGAGATGAGGTAGTCATTCAGGAATCATGTTAAACACTATTATTGCACACAGAGTGAGTCCATGCACCTTATGTGACTTGTAATCACATTTTTACTTCGGAACTTATTTCAGCTTGCCTTAAAGTGGAAATTGTATTGAGACATTTATATTGGACAATTTAGCCACTACACACACAATACCCTATAATGCCAAAGTGGAATGATGTTTTTATCCATTTTTACTAATTAAATATTAAAAGTCAATAAGTCATTGAGTCAATAAGTATTCAACCCCTTTGTTAATCCTTTAGCCACAATGGAGAGGGGTGAAATGTTAGTCTAGACGCATTAACATCCCATGTCCAGAGTTTGATTCAAGTTGAAAAATAATACATTTATTTGTCGTTGTTCTGGATACAAAAATGCATTGAATTCTACCAAAACTAATTCTGATCATTAAACTAAAGGAAGAAACAGCATGATAAACATGGTCTGGCATGGTCAAAAGACTGTGTGCAGCCATTCCAGTCACTCCCAGTAGGCCTTGGAGCATGTATGCCTTCTAACTGTATTCTCCATTGGCCTGTAGAGGGGGTACACACACTTGACAGGGGATTAACAGCAAACACACATACAACAGAAATGCATTGAATTGGAAACATACCGATATACAATATGACATATTTGGCTCCTACAGTGTGTATGCCAGTGACACAAAATCTCAATGTAATCCACTTTATATTCAAGCTGTAACTCCACAAAATGTAGAAAAAGTCAAGGGGTGTGAATACTTTAAGGCACTGTATGTATACAGGGCATCATTATATAAACATACATAGACAAACATGTGTTTTCCAGTTTATAAAGTATTTCATCTATGTGAAAAACAGCAGGAATCTGCCTCCACATTGGCAAATAAAGTGCAGTAACAGACAGTGTAAATCACAATACTGTCAAAACCATAATAAAATTAAAAATTAAAGTTTTATAAAAACACCATAAGGATTGAGATGGCTTCTTCCCTTTGCCCAGAGCAGACCTACAAGCTACAGCCAACACCTATGATTTGATAAGGATGAGCTTGTTTCAGATTTGCACAATCAGGAAATTGATTGTATTGATGTATTGCCCTTAATACATTAAATCACCTGATCAAGATACAAATCATTCACATTTAGCTTTACAGACAGTAGTTATTACTCTGGTAACCAACAGCTTGCTGGGGTTTATCACACAGTATAGGCCTTTATGTCAGCCCTTGCAAAATGTCCAAAAAGGCAAACACATACACATATATATATCTCCTGCCAGCAGTACAGCAGATATACATTTCTCTCACCATGTACTGTCTCTGTGGGTTTCTCTCAGATACAGCCCAGCCCGTGGCAGAGTGGGTAAACATTTCTCTGAGCAGTTATATGAGGCTGTGGCCACGCAGAGACACATAAAAACGTGTGAAATCGATCAACTTTCTTCATCACAGTCCAAGTGGATTAGGTGGACTTTAGTCCAACTTTTTGGACTAATCCACCTAGTGGAAGTGCATATATACAGTACATTTCTCTTGAGTCTTCCTCTGAAATATATTTCTGCTAGTCTTGTTAGTGGCAAAGCGTATATATAAATATATGGCTAATGATGGGGTCAGTGACACAGAACGTCGGTCTCAAACTGCAGCAGCTGTCCCATGAAGGCCAGGTTAGGAGAGATGACCTGGCGTCGCTGCTTCACGAAGTCGAAAGCCTCGTCCAATCGGACGCGGCGGGTGTGGATGAGGTAGGCCAGACAGATAGTGGCCGAGCGAGAGATGCCGGCCTGGCAGTGCACCAGCACACGACCACCACTCTCCTTCACCGAGTCTGCAACAGAGAAGGTACAGAGCAGGGTAGTTAGCTTTGAGCTCTGTGTTTTAGCAAACAGTCTCAATAGTCTAAAATGGTTTCCTTCCTCGTCTCTTCAATCTAGATATATGTGAAAGAAATGTCCCAGAAATTGGCAATCTTTCACCTGTCCTGCGTTTTCAAATTAAGGAGAGGAGACAATGGTCGTGTTCCCCTGCTCAGACGTTGCTGACGCATGCCAGATCTTACAATGCCTTGATAGATACTTTACGTACCAGCTTACCACATCATATGTTATATTAATCTGGTGCACAACGCCACAGTCGATGACATGGCACACAACCATTGGTGGATGATAGCAACGTCTGAGCAGGGGAACCTGACCAATGTCTGCGTACCAAATTAGAATAAGGTGCCTTTTGGGACACACCCAGAAGGTGATGCTAGTAGTAGAACTGACCTATGAAGGCGATGGCCTCAGGGAAGCGGGCTGCGATGTCTGCAGCCAGGCTGTCCTCTACAGTGAGTCTCATGTATTTTAGGTCCTCTTCATACAGGTTGGGGCTGGAGGAGGACACATTGAGCACTGCCGTGATCCCCGCTGCAGTGAGAGTTTCGCGCCTTGAGGAATGAACTGCACTGCCCAGAAACAGGAAGGGGAGGAGCTCCACTGGACCCTCCTGTTAATCGAATACAAACCAACCAATCAAAAACAATAACCAACCAAAACATGACTTTGATTTCAATCCATGAAGGAAAAACATCCCAAACCAAATAAAGTAGTGGACAAATGCCTGAGAAAAATATCCTCATGCAACTGTTTCAGTTATTTTCCCAGTGTCTCACCTGATCATAGGGTGGTGTTTTCCGCCCTGTCACGCTAGGCTCTGGGTCCATCATTGCAGGGCTGTGTCCCAGCAGGCCTGGGGAGTTGAAACAGACTTCTGGATATTCTTCATGGAACCCCTCAAAGCCACCTGCCATTAAGAAACATTACAATGACACTCAGCAGCTTATGACATAACTCCTTACCTCTTCTGTACCAGATAGGAACATGACCTAGTTAGATGATGGTTTGTAGAGGAAATTATAAAAAATGTATGTAACGTAATAATATGGTTATTATAATATTTTGGCCTAAAAATATGAATTAACAACTCCAATTTTGGACTTTTTGGGCTATTCTTGTTTTATTTTGTAGGCCATTTGATTTCATTCAAAATGTATCTAATAGTCGACTTGTTTTGCTTTGTAGCCTGGTAAATCTCACCTTTTAGAAAGCAGATCTGTGCTGAGCTGGATTGGACATCGGCTTGTAAAGCGTTCAGCAGCATACTGGCCAAGCTCTCCCCTTTCAGTTCGGCCATAGAAAGGCTACTCTCATCAAGCACCACCATTGGCGAGAAATCCCCCCTGCACAGCCGACCAAGGAGGTCCTTGTCCGCGACCAACCACTCCAAACAAACAACGGAGCTCTTGGAACGACGCCGGAGCATTGAGTTCCAGTTGACATTGCGGGACTCAGAGATGTGAGTCCTGGAGAAGGCAAGGAAAGGCCGACAGTCCAGCAGTACACAGCCACCTGAGGTGAACTGGTCCCGGGGAGTTCTGAGGATGTGGGCCAACTCAATACCAGTTATCTCCAGAGGCTCGCTGTTTGAACACATTGTTTAGTTCTGGTCCCAAAAATAAACAGGTAAAAAAATTGTCGCTTTGATTTGTTTCTCCTGTGGAAAGTTATAGACCAGCCTAAAAGCAGCAAAATGTTTGGCAAAACACACTTGTTCTTGATCAGAATATATTTCAAACTTGATCAACTAATTAAAACAATTTGAGTTCAGTCAGAGAGTACTGAATGTGACTATTTCCATAAACAATTCACCTCGAAATTAGTACTAAACTGTCTTTACCTCTTGTTTCTTGTTAAGAGATGGGATGAGATTGGAGGGACAGGGTTTTATACCAAACTGCTACTCCGCCCTCTTTTTCCACATAAGGAGGACACATCACAGACGGAACGACCATATAAGCTCATCTGTCTGTACCGGAACTCCTTATAAGGTGTTTGACGTAAAAACTCGGATTTTCCAAAACCACACGTGGTGCTTGGGGTTTACCCTGTGTTTGTTCTAAATTACATCATGTTTTGACTTTAAGCACCCATTTTAACACACACACACATCTCATTTAAACTGTTTCCATTGATTCACGGCTGATTAATTGAAATTGCAGGGGGGTAGCCTATGACATATAAAACATATTATTTTTACATGCTATTTTGTTATCAATCAAGGGTTTACAGATAAGTTTAGGGTTGGGTTAAAGGTTATGGTCAGATAAATATCTGTGTTTCAGTTCCAATCCTCTAGTTGTGTCCTTGCCTCTGGTTACAGTTGGACGTGTGAAAGTTGATTAGAATTAATACCTTGCTGTTGATTAGAATGGATATCCATTATCACTGTGGTGGAAAAATACCCCCAGACAGCCAGCCATCCAAACTACAGAACTGATACAAAGTTTGTGAATGTCTGTTTGAGATGCATTACTATATATATATATAGATCTCTCTCTCTCTCTCTCTCTCTCTCTCTCTCTAAGAGTAACTTTTCATTAAGAAAACATATTTTAGCCATAGTTATAGTGAAGCAAGTCAATTATGGTCTTCATTTTGACAGTTTGTTTCAAAAGTTATATATTTTTGTCATTTAGTAGTAAATCTCTCTCTTTTTTCACCCTAGAGGTGCAACTCTACCATTGAAATCATGATGCAGAGGGAAGGTGCCTCTACGTCATCTCAAGGGAGGGATTCAGGGTGTCCGCTTTGTTATTGTTCTAACTGCAGATTGCAGCTTTAAATCAAATCAAATGTTATTTGTCACATGTGCCGAATACAGCGGGTGTAGACTTTACTGTGAAATGCTTACTTATGAGCCTTTCCCAACTATGCAGAATTAAAAAGTAAGAAAATCAACTATTTTGTGAATGTTGAGAATATTATAAAGAAAATGTGCCAAACACACAGGTGTATTGATGCATGTGTGTGAGCGCTTATGTAATGAGTTAGGCTATTCTGCACAGCAGAGAAGGATAAATATTTACATCATACCCTATTCATAAACTGTTTCCCACCCCCTCTCTCTGGCTCCCTCCCTCTCTCTGATTTACATGTTAATCTGACCCCAGTCTGGTTGGAGTTGTCCCTAATCTGAGCTAATGTTCTGTAGAATTCCATTCATTAACCCTTTCATAGCATTAATTAACTCTGTTATTAATAACTCTGTTTCAACTTTGGCTCCATTCATTCTTTACAACAACAATAGTAACCATGATTGTCTACCACTGGTGAGTCATAACCTTGTGCAGTGATGATGTATGTAGTTGTAATTAAGGAGTCAGCAGGACTGTGGTACTATGCTAGAGTATCTACCTTCCATCAGCACAAAATACAGCCTAACAGTCATCTGACCTCCTGCTCCCTTCTCCACCACTTCCTTGTAATCCACAGCACATCCATTCACTGTTTCTCCCACTATTTTCCTCCCACTCCACTTCCTTTCTCTCCCTCCATCTCTCATTCTCTCTTTCTCCCTCCCTTGTCTTTGTAAACTGAGACTGCACGTACTGTACCAGAGTGACACACACACAGTCACACGGTTCTAATTGCCAACAGGCACACACACATATCATGCTTGGCAACCGCTGAGCTAGCTTTACTGACATGCAATACAAACACAATCTGTCAGGCTCTCCCACACAAAACCCAGAATATTACTCAGAGAGCTACAGTACAGTGTTCTATAATCCTTCCTTAAATAGAGACTGTGTGTGTGTGTGTGTGTGTGTGTGTGTGTGTGTGTGTGTGTGTGTGTCTAGTGTCTACGCACCTGAGGGTGAGCATGGAGGTTAGAGTAACAGGATGTATGTGGTACAGCTTCCTGTAATGCTGACATGTGGGCAAACGACAAGAGGAAAACACCCCCATGACCCACACACACACACCTTTAAAACCTTCATCCTGGAAAATACACTTTGTTCATTTTCCAAATGAGTCAGTGAGCAATGCAATAGTGAAATGAATTATTGATGCCACCTTCACATGTAGGATGCTGTGGCTAACATTGAGGCAGTGTGACAAGTCCCTTTTAAAGTCAAGCATTGTCAGTAAAAGGGGCTATTCCATGAAGGTGGGAAATAAAACAAAAGAGCTACAGTAGTCAAGACCCTGTATCTCTTATTACTAATAAAGGTTAAGATAGGAAATTCAAATATTTTGAAAAGGTTTTGTTTTCAGTTTCACTCACTTGATTACATTGCACAAGCGAATGAAAACCTTGTGTGTATGTTCGTCAACAGCATTACTGCGCATATCAATGTTGAGCAACCATGACGCTTTGTAAAGACACACTGGACACTTAGAAGGAGCTGGTTTTTACAAATGGAATATTTTTTGAGAGAGGAAACCATCTTTTGATTGATTGATTGGCTAATAACTCCAGTACAAAATACTGATGGTGATGATGAGTGAAGGGCCCTAATGTAGACTGTTTTACTTCTCTGTTATGGCCCTCTCTCACTCACGTGTCTCTCTCTAGCCCACTTTTTAATACTCTCTTTATCTGAATGAAAAGGGAACTTGAATATGGAAACGGTCTCTGTTTCCCCTCCCCCTCGCCTACCCTCCCCCCCTGCTCCCATAGTGGATTATCTAGAATTAGGTTAACATTTGGGAATATTCATCTGAAAAAGTCTAATCTAGGAGTTTTACCTCCATCCCTCACTCCTCTCATCCTCCCTCTTCATCCTATCCCACGTGTCTATAATCTTCTCTCCGTTCAGAAAACCTTATTAAGGTCAATCAAGTGAATTAAATGAAATGATGTGTGTGTGTGTGTGTGTTACACTCTGAGATAGTTATTAACAGTGTCAGTATTCATTTACACCTTCTCTTAACTTTGTGTTTTTTTTAAACTCAAAATCTTGTCCATCCCTTCTCATATTCCACATCAGTCACATTCTTGTTCCGCTGTCATCATCTCTTCCCTTCCCTCTCCTCCTCTTCTCTCTGTTGTCTCAGAGTCATCAATCTGGTGGAAGGACACACACACACACACACACACACACACACACACACATATTGTTCAGACTTTATGACATTATGTCATTCTATTTCCTCGTCAACTCTGACACCTACAAGACCATGGTGCTTGCCTACGGAGCTTTGAGGGGAACGGCACCTCAGTACCTCCAGGCTCTACACCCAAACAAGGGCACTGCGTTCATCCACCTCTGGCCTGCTCGCCTCCCTACCACTGAGGAAGTACAGTTCCCGCTCAGCCCAGTCAAAACTGTTCGCTGCTCTGGCCCCCCAATGGTGGAACAAACTCCCTCACGACGCCAGGACAGCGGAGTCAATCACCACCTTCCGGAGACACCTGAAACCCCACCTCTTTAAGGAATACCTAGGATAGGATAAAGTAATCCTTCTCACCCCCCTTAAAAGACCTAGATGCACTATTGTAAAGTGGCTGTTCCACTGGATGTCATAAGGTGAAAGCACCAATTTGTAAGTCGCTCTGGATAAGAGCGTCTGCTAAATGACTTAAATGTAATGTAAATGTAAATGTGTCCTTGATTATTCAAGGAAAAAGTTTACATTTCTGTTACTTCTCACTCTGCTGTATGTGTAGTATCTTTCCTATTTATTGTATTTCTGTATCTACTATTCCTGGCAACTAACAGTAGATACTTCAAAATGTAACATCTGTTGGGAGGCTGTGGGATATGAGGGTAATGAGAAACAATTCTATCAGTGCGATTTCCTACACAGGGAAAAAAAAATGAATTTTGGAAGGGAAATGAGATTGGACTTGTCTGCTACCACAGAAGATCTGTCCTGGTTCCACAAATTTCACACAGCCAAATTTCTCAATTCATCTTTTGAACATCGATTCATATTTTTTCTAATTAATCCCTCCATCATCTCTCTCCCCCTCTGTCTCTCCCACTCCTATTTTAAGCAATCACTCACTCGGTCACTCTCTCCTCCTCCCCTTTCTCTGTCTTTCTCCCTCCCTCTCCCTCACCCATCATTCACTCTGTCCCCCACCTTTACCCTCCATCCCTCTCTCACCCAAAAGCAATAGCAAGGGCTAGGCTGACCGTCAGACTCAGGGCAGTAACCATGATGATGATGACCAGCAGGAGGTCAGTGGGAGGGTGAGAAATGGGGGAGGCATCATAACTAGGAGGGAGGGAGGGCAGGGTGAGGAGAGATCTGGGAGTCGGGACAGGTGACGGGGTGACTGTGGACAAAAGAGAGGGAGAGGTGAAGGGTGATCTGGCCTATTCTGTTTCCAAACGTCTTTATTTTCATCCCATTTCATGCCTATTCTTACTGGAGAATTGGAACCCCTGAATGTCTATGCCTCTATCAATGCCTTTAACAAAGACTGATCTGTCCTCTTGAAGTAGTCACTAATCTAACACAGCTGGATAAGTGAAAGCAAAGAATATAACTTTTAACAACTCTTATCGCTTTAACATTGAGGGAAGGGAGAAAGGGATGATGCATTTCTGAAGTAGGCCAGGGGCTACATGTATTCAAACTAGCATACCAGTGAGCAGGAAGTGTGTGCGTGAAAGGACAGTTCCTTTGCCATCCGTTAGGAGGCAGCGGTACATGCCCTCCTCATCGACATGCAGCTGGTTCAGCACCACAGAGGAATCCTCAGTAACCACCAGCACTCTGAAATCACCCTCTGTCAGCTAGAGGGAAGTGAAAAATGGGAAAGGGATGGATGAAAGTCAAAATGAATAACATTACATGTATGTGTTCAAAGCCAGAACACTTCAGTGTGTTTGTCTGTGTGTGTGTGTGTGCACCCTCACATTTGCAGTCCTTTGCGTCCCTGGAGCCCAGGTGTAGTGATAATCTGGCCGGCCCACAACTAGACTATGCCAGGGGAGGAAACAGTCCAACACTGCCTGGCCCCCCTCTGCTGCCTCCACTGGATACTCTACCAGAGAGAGAGGAGTAGGGGGAGGATCGGGGTAGAGGGAGAGAGAATGAAAATGAGAGGGAGGAGGGAGTGAGGAAGAGAGAATAATGCTTAGAGGAAGGGAGGGATAGACAGTGGGATTGATTTAACCTCAGATTAGAATAGTTTGAACAGGTCAATATTACCTAAGTCATCTATGACATTCAATAAGAGTAGACAGTGCTGCTGCATAAAGACAGACACACAGGCTCGCCCACGCATGAACGCACACATGGATGCACGCACACACACTCACCCCCGCAGTCCTGAGTGGTAGAGGGGCAGGTGTGCAGCTTGTACTGACAGGAAATGCAGTTCATTACTCTCTGATACAGCAACCCTGCAGTTTAAAAAGACAGCACAATTTGTTGCTGATCTATAAAGTAATAACTGTAATGGCAGAGGTTGTGTGTGTGTGAGTGTGAGATCACAGACCAATAGGCGAGGTGAAATGATAGCACTATGGAAGGGGGTGAAAGGAATGGCAGGAATGACAAATTAATTAAATTGCTCATGGGCTTACCACATTTGTTTGGGCAGAGACCTGACAAAACGAAAACAAGACATTAGTTAAATTCCACTCTAAAGTGTTGCCATACACTGTTATTACAGAAAGAATCATAAACATATTACAGTGCCACTGATATCACTGTTGGTATTGTTGATATTAACACTAGGCTACAGCTGAACCAGTCACCTTTCTGGGCAAAAGTCTGCAGGTGTTTCTCCAGAATTTTCCTGCCTTTCTCCAGAATTTGAATGGCCTCAAACGTCAGAGGCCCTTACACAGGGAGAGGACATACAGACTGTAGTCAGTTTCACACGCACGCAAATACGCAAGCACAAACACACGCAGGCACACACCTGTGAGTTGGCTTCCCTGGAAACGGTCAAACTCACTCTGGTATTCTGTACTGGCCCTGTAGAGGGTGGTCGGGTCTGGGGGCACACACACACACGTATTAACATGCTCTGTAACGCCTACTAAGAGGTCTGTACCTTTTTGGCACAGTTGGTAGTGCGCTTGGCTCGTAAGTAACAACCACCTACCAATAACTCCGCTATACTGGTTGCTGGTGGTTGTGTAGGTGACGTAGGCGTAGTCTAGAATCTTCTTCAGTTCTATCTGGTCCTCGATGGTGGCAGAGGCAGCAGCCAATAGGTAGTCTTCATGAAGGAGCCTGACCCTGCGGTCACACTGCAGACAGGGTCTCCCCGCAGGGACACAGCACAGCAGGGACAGGAGACATAGAAGGCTGGGGACAGACAGGAGCCGGACAGACAGGGCACTAGCTGCCTTTTCCATAGCTAACTTTACTGACACAGATGGAGAGAGATTGACCTAAGTTGTTTCAACCCCAAAGCGTTATGATGCTCTACAAATGCGTAACTCCATGGCAGCTGTTTTAATAGGTTGAACAATATACAACCTTCTAATATGGGAAGATAAAATTGTTAACTACTCACTAAAGAAAAGCAACTTAAGTGGTAGAATTAGAACTATAGAATTAGAATGAAGAATTCCATTTCTATGGCAGCAAGCAACACATAGTACTGTGAAGTCACTGACACTAAAGTTTGAAACACTCAAACACTTGATAGAAATATAATTCTACTGTGTTCCTGCAGTAACTTTACAGGGACATCACAACTGTCTTGCTTTGCATAGTTCAATGGGGGCCTAATGGGAACACTTTGTTAAGTTTGTGGCTCACTGCTGACACTAAGTGGTGGAAGCTGGGCATGTGCAACAGTGATAGCCTGTAACTGCTGGATCAAATCCAGTATAATAACATAGCTGACATGATAATGTATAGTCATGGAGGGTCAATAAAAAGGTATTCATGATTGGCACCCTATTCTCTGCAGTTAAATACTTTTGACCAGGGCCCATAGGGATCTGATCAAAAGCAGTGCACTATATAGGCCAGAGAATAGGGTGCCAGTTGGGATGCAGCAAAGTGTTTGTATTAAAGCCTTCATCAGGGTGTTTTCAACACTGAGCTATATATTGCCAGGGAATGACAGTACAACAACAAATAACATAATAGGCTAACAATAATAGACAGGAGACAAACCATAAAAATGGATGGCATTTACATTGGCTGGCTATATCTGTAATCAAAACCATACATATCAGAATGACTGGACGTGGATAAAGCAACAGAATGAACCCTATGTAACAAACCCAGGCTAAGTCCCAAATAGCACCATATAAACAATGAAAATAAATCGTTTGATTTCACTATTAGTTATTGTCAGGACCCGGTTACGAACTCGGGTCTCCGGTGTGAGAAAGTCACTTTGCAAACTGAGCCACTAGTCGGCAGAACCCAGAAGATGAGGCAGACACAGCAGTACTGGAAACTGTGTTTTAATAAAGTAAAAAGGAATGTTCAGGCAAAAATATAAATCCACAACGTCAAAAGTAATTCCAAGAGAACAAAGGTAATCCTCCAAGTCAAAAAGGTAAATCCACAAGGTGGTAGGTACAGCAGAAAAAAGCCTCAAAAATAAATAAACGAGAACAAAAACAGAGTACCTCAAGAGCGTCCAACTGGTGCAACAAATGTTCACAGCGTCGCTGGGGCTGGGTGCTAACATTCAAACACAGAGCAAAGAACTGAGGAAAACTAAGGGTTTAAATACATTCAAGGGAAAGAGGCACAGGTGCAAATCATAACTGGGAACAAGGGAAAACAAAAGGGTCAAAAAGCACAATGGGGGCATCTAGTGACCAAAACCGGAACAACCCTGGCCAAGTCCTGACAGTTATGTTCAACTATTCTATTTAAGTTTAAACATGTCTATTTAAGTTTAAAACGTGTTGCTATAATAACAGATGAACTGACATGTTTTTGGAAACCAGAATGTGTATGTGGCTTTACAATAAACAATGACTGGATTATAATGAGAGGAAAGTCACCAAGTGATAACACCAACTAATCAATATTCCATGCATGTACATTAGTCATTGCAAATTATAATTTACATGTCAAGACACTTTATTTAAATTTAATTCAATAGCAAATAATAGTAAGGATGGTCTATTGATTAATATCATCGGAAAGTATTCAGACCCCTTGACTTTTCCCACATTTTATTACATTACAGCCATATTCTAAAATGGATTAAATAACAAAAAATCATCAGCAATCCACACACAATACTCCATAAATAAAAAGCAAAAACATGTTTTTAGAAATGTTTGCACATTTATTATAAAAATAAACAGAAATACCTTATTTACATAAGTATCCAGAGCTCAGGTGCATCCTGTTTCCATTGATCATCCTTGAGATGTTTCTACAACTGATTGGAGTCCACCTCTGGTAAATTCAATTGATTGGACATGATTTGGAAAGGTACACACCTGTCTATATAAGGTCCCACAGTTGACGGTGCATGTCAGAGCAAAAACCAAACCATCTTCCATCGAAGGAATTGTCCGTAGAGCTCAAAGACAGCATTGTGTCGAGGCAGAGATCTGGGGAAGGGTACCAAAACATTTCTGCAGCATTGAATGTCCCCAAGAACACAGCGGCCTCCATCATTCTTAAATGGAAGAGGTTTGGAGCTAGCAAGACTATTCCTAGAACTGGATGCCATTCTGGACACCAAACTGAGCAATCGGGGGGGAAAGGGCCTTTGTCAGAGGTCCTCTGTGGAGATGAGAGCACGTTCCAGAAGGACAACCATCTCTGCAGCATTCCACCAATCAGGCCTTTATGGTAGAGTGGCCAGACGGAAGCCACTCCTTGGTAAATGGCACATGACAGCCCGCTTGGAGTTTGCCAAAAGGCACCTAAAGAAACAAGATTCTCTGGTCTGATGAAACCAAGATTGAACTCTTTGGTCTGAATGCCAAGCAACAAATCTGGAGAAAACCTGGCACCATCCCTACGGTGAAGCATGGTGGTGGCAGCATCATACTGTGGGGATGTTTTTCAGCGACAGGGACTGGGAGACTAGTCAGGATCGAGGCAAAGCTGAACAGGGCAAAGTACAGAGAGATCCTTGATGAAAACCTGCTTCAGAGCACTCAGGTCCTCAGACTGGGGCAAAGGTTCACCTTCTAACAGGACAACAACTCTTAAGCACACAGCCAAGACAATTTTGAATTTTTTAATATTTAACCTTTAACTAAGCAAGTCAGTTACGAACAAATTCTTACTTACAATGACGGGCTACCAAACCTGGACGATTTGATTCAGCCTGGTTTCGAACCAGGGACTGTAGTGACAACTCTTGCACTGAGATGCAGTGCCTTAGACCGTTACGCCACCCGGGAGCCCAAATGCTGGAGTATCTTCGGGACAAGTCTCTGAATGTCCTTGATTGGCCCGGACTTGAACCCGATCAAACATCTCTGGAGAGACCTGAAAATAGCTGTGCAGCAACTCTCCCCATCCAACCTGACAGAGCTTGAGAAGATCTGCAGAGAAGAATGGGAGAAAATCCACAAATACAGGTTTGCCAAGCTTGTAGCATCATACTGTCAAACTGACATACATCATAAGCTTGAAGAAGAAGCTTGAAGAACAAGAAGAATCGATGCTGTAATCGCTGCCAAAGGTACTTCAACAAAGTATTGAGTAAAGGGTCTGAATACTTATGTAAATGTAGTATGTCAGTTTGACATTTTTATAGATTAGCAAACGTTTCTAAAAACACGTTTTTGCTTTGTCATTTTGAATACTTTCCGAAGGCACTGTAAATACAGTTAAATACCCTCTTAAATATTTGGGAACCCTATTTGTTGTTTTTATTCAATTCAGTTGGTATGAGAACGGTAGCCCCTATCTGCAAAAGCAGGGCGTCTGAGGAAAGCTGAGTATCTTGGCTATTGATCTGTGCCTTAACATCTTTGGTCTGACTTACTACCATATATGGGCATACAAATATATAAGGCCAGGCGGAGCCGATTACCTCATTTTAAGGTTTTTCGACCGTGACGTTCCGAGGGGTTCGTGCTGACTGTGCGGAGATTGTGACAGTTGGTTAAACTGCATCCCTTGACAAGGCAAGAACCAGATGTCAGGAGAAGTGCAGTATTATCATAAGGAGACGTATACTTGGAATATGTTGGAGGAATGGAGGGAAAAAGAGAGGCAGAGGACGTCTGAGAGAGAGAGAGAGGAAGAGTGTGAGCTTGAGTCAGTAAAGAAATGTCGGGAAAAGGGAGATGGTTTGTTAAAGAAGCATGGTAGAAAGTGGAAGCAGGGTGAGCTGACAGGAGAAGTGGAAATATATGAGGTCGAAGTATAGGAGGTGGGTGATGTGGTGAAGTTCTCGGAGCCTGAGGCTTGTACCGAGGGTCACGATAAAGAGGCGTCTGTGACAGTAGGGTTGACGTTTTTGGAAAAAGTGGACACTTGCCTTTTGTCTGATCCAGTTGTGGTTTCAGGGTGGGTGAAAACAGAGTTGGGTGGGGTGGAATCGGTGAGGGTAACCAGAAGTCTTCTTGTGATATAATTGTTTGTGTTTCTGCTGGTCAGAGAGAGAAGGCGATCCGCGTTAAATGAATGGGGGAAAGAAATGTGAATTGTTTTTCTCTCAAGTGAAGGGCGTGATTACTGGCGTAGAAGTAAATGTACAAGTTGACCAAGTGAAAGGGAAGATTCTCGATGTTTGTGATGCTCGTCGTTTGGTGCGACGCAGACAGGGTGATGAGACAGAAGAGTCATTGTCTGTTATTTTTAGTTTTGATGTTGAGTCTTTGCCCGACAAAGTGATTTTAAGAACTTATTTATCCTGTATGAGCTTTTCTGCCGAATACATTACATTGTTACAAGTGTCAAGCTTATGGGCATGTGGCAGACGTGTGTAGGAGGGAGGTTCCTAGGTGTGAGAAGTGTACAGAAGGACATGAGACAAAGGATGTGTAGCATTGGGGAAAGTAGTGGAATGTGTGGGTGCCCATGGGGCTGGGGATCAGAAATGTCCCGTGCGAGAGAGGCTGGTACAGATTTTCAGGGTTAGAGTAGAGCAGAAGTTGTCATATGCTGAGGCAGTGAAGAAAGTAGAGGAAGATGGGTCAAGGGGGAGTGATCCTGAGAGTCGTGGTGTAAGTAGAAGATCTGTACCATATATGAAAATTTACTTACAAGCATCATCCTCATGGAGAGACTTTCCAGATTTCAAACCTTTAGATAATGAAAAATGTAAAACACGCATCACATCTTGCGTTTGGTTCTGACTACATTGTATAATGAAAATACGATATATGTTTAATTCTACAAGACAATGGCTTTTACGATTCCAAAAACAATGAACACAAATTTGATATGTAGCCTTGAGCTACATGGTGGTCTGGTGAATCCTGTTTTGTTGCATGGCCTGAAAGGGCATGTGTATCAGACCACCTTAGTTTCTATTTAACGTGCCAATAGAGAAGCTTCTGTTACTACCGTTATGTATCTGGATTTAGCAACCACATGTTTATCTGATATTAATCATTCCTATGGCAACTATGTTGCTATCTAGGTGTAATCTCGCTATTTGATTAAAGGCTGTTGTATCGCACGCCCCTAGGAAGAGGGAACGCAACACCCTGCTACAACTCAGCTCCCCGTGGAGTGAAAAAAATATATGGGATTGTAGGTGTGAGTAAGGATGACAAAAGGCAGAGAATTTACCGTTTACTGGGAATGTATTCCTTCACACGGTTAATTTGGGGAAAAGGGGCTGAACAGAACCAAAGCAAAGAAAGTAAATGCCACAGCCCCCTCTCCTGCCTTACCTGCCTACCCACTACTTACATAACTTAGCACCACCTGGTGCGCTAACCAAAATACAGGGGGTGGTCCACCCAGGTCTTTCCTAGTGTGCATAGACAGTTAATACTACGGGTTATGTATGCCCGCAGGCCTCTTGCCTAAGCACTCCATAGGTGCCTTCCCCTTCCTCCCTGGGAACAAATTAAACAGAATATTACAAACTACTTCACAAAAAAAACTCTGAGAAACAACTAACACAGGACATAACCATCAGCTCTCTGAGCAACAACTAATACAGGACATAACCATCAGCTCTCTGAGCAACAACTAACACAGGACATAACCATCAGCTCTCTGAGCAACAACTAATACAGGACATAACCATCAGCTCTCTGAGCAACAACTAACACAGGACATAACCATCAGCTCTCTGAGCAACAACTAATACAGGACATAACCATCAGCTCTCTGAGCAACAACTAATACAGGACATAACCATCAGCTCTCTGAGCAACAACTAATACAGGACATAACCATCAGCTCTCTGAGCAACAACTAATACAGGACATAACCATCAGCTCTCTGAGCAACAACTAATACAGGACATAACCATCAGCTCTCTGAGCAACAACTAATACAGGACATAACCATCAGCTCTCTGAGCAACAACTAATACAGGACATAACCATCAGCTCTCTGAGCAACAACTAACACAGGACATAACCATCAGCTCTCTGAGCAACAACTAATACAGGACATAACCATCAGCTCTCTGAGCAACAACTAATACAGGACATAACCATCAGCTCTCTGAGCAACAACTAACACAGGACATAACCATCAGCTCTCTGAGCAACAACTAATACAGGACATAACCATCAGCTCTCTGAGCAACAACTAATACAGGACATAACCATCAGCTCTCTGAGCAACAACTAATACAGGACATAACCATCAGCTCTCTGAGCAACAACTAACACAGGACATAACCATCAGCTCTCTGAGCAACAACTAACACAGGGCATAACCATCAGCTCTCTGAGCAACAACTAACACAGGGCATAACCATCAGCTCTCTGAGCAACAACTAATACAGGACATAACCATCAGCTCTCTGAGCAACAACTAATACAGGACATAACCATCAGCTCTCTGAGCAACAACTAATACAGGACATAACCATCAGCTCTCTGAGCAACAACTAATACAGGACATAACCATCAGCTCTCTGAGCAACAACTAATACAGGACATAACCATCAGCTCTCTGAGCAACAACTAATACAGGACATAACCATCAGCTCTCTGAGCAACAACTAATACAGGACATAACCATCAGCTCTCTGAGCAACAACTAATACAGGACATAACCATCAGCTCTCTGAGCAACAACTAATACAGGACATAACCATCAGCTCTCTGAGCAACAACTAATACAGGACATAACCATCAGCTCTCTGAGCAACAACTAATACAGGACATAACCATCAGCTCTCTGAGCAACAACTAATACAGGACATAACCATCAGCTCTCTGAGCAACAACTAATACAGGACATAACCATCAGCTCTCTGAGCAACAACTAATACAGGACATAACCATCAGCTCTCTAAGCAACAACTAATACAGGACATAACCATCAGCTCTCTGAGCAACAACTAATACAGGACATAACCATCAGCTCTCTGAGCAACAACTAATACAGGACATAACCATCAGCTCTCTCTCAGCAACACTAACCAAAATACAGGACATAACCATCAGCTCTCTCTCAGCAACACTAACCAAAATACAGGACATAACCATCAGCTCTCTGAGAAACAACTAATACAGGACATAACCATCAGCTCTCTGAGAAACAACTAATACAGGACATAACCATCAGCTCTCTGAGCAACAACTAACACAGGACATAACCATCAGCTCTCTGAGAAACAACTAATACAGGACATAACCATCAGCTCTCTGAGCAACAACTAACACAGGGCATAACCATCAGCTCTCTGAGCAACAACTAACACAGGGCATAACCATCAGCTCTCTGAGAAACAACTAATACAGGACATAACCATCAGCTCTCTGAGCAACAACTAACACAGGACATAACCATCAGCTCTCTGAGCAACAACTAATACAGGACATAACCATCAGCTCTCTGAGCAACAACTAACACAGGACATAACCATCAGCTCTCTGAGCAACAACTAATACAGGACATAACCATCAGCTCTCTCTCAGCAACACTAACCAAAATACAGGACATAACCATCAGCTCTCTGAGCAACAACTAATACAGGACATAACCATCAGCTCTCTGAGCAACAACTAATACAGGACATAACCATCAGCTCTCTGAGCAACAACTAATACAGGACATAACCATCAGCTCTCTGAGCAACAACTAACACAGGACATAACCATCAGCTCTCTGAGCAACAACTAACACAGGATATAACCATCAGCTCTCTGAGCAACAACTAATACAGGACATAACCATCAGCTCTCTGAGCAACAACTAATACAGGACATAACCATCAGCTCTCTCTCAGCAACACTAACCAAAATACAGGACATAACCATAAGCTCTCTCTCAGCAACACTAACCAAAATACAGGACATAACCATAAGCTTGCTCTCTGTCTCACACCTCTCAGATGGGCTTCAGTGAAACATGGGAAAAAATCTCACCTCTAATTAGTCCACACCCTTTGATTATATGCATAAAACATGTAGCCCTGTCCCATCCTTACAACTATATTGTTTAAAGAAAATACACGCAACAATCTTGATCTCTTGACAGTAATGTTGACTTTCTTTTCTTCTAGATATCCCTTCGTTCTGATTTAATTATTATATATTCAATTATATAGATGACTTTGTGGTTCATTTGATACTTTTGTTGATGTATTTCTATAGGCCGTAAACTCCAGTGTTTCCTTTTTCTATTTTTACAGGATGTTGAACTTTTTTTATGTGCTTAAGTTGAGTCTCCATCAGTTTCCCAGTAAGTGACCATTTCTTCACATTTAACATTTAAAACCACGAGGCAGTAAGCTGCTGATATCATCATATAAACAAATTTGGGGCTCTTTACCATAATTCAAATAGTGTTTTGTCTCTTATAAGATGAGAGCAAAAAAACATCATCCAGTTGGCCATTTGCTCAGATATCCCCTGTCAAGACCCTTGGATCAGAGGGACAAGGACTATGACTCCTTCACTTCCACCTTTCACTTTGAGGACCCTCTATTTCCCCCTCACCGCACCCCCAAACCTGTCCCTCCCCCACTGCTCCGACCCACACCACCACCCCCAGACGAGGACCCATACAGGCCCATTAAGCCCCCTAATACCTCTGATCCCTCTGTCCCTCCTTTCAAAGGCGCTGTCTAACCTATCACAGGTATTGTATACATATCCTCCCTGTTTTCTTAGTGGAAACTGTGATCACTTTGCCCTTCCCCCCCCACTAGCCCTGTGTACCCAACCCTCATACTCCACACGCGGGGACACAGAACAAGGTGTGCCCATACAACGAAACGTAATCCCGAGCAGCCCGGAGTATTCATTCTGCCCCCAGTGGCCAACCAGACAGATTGGCCCCCATCCCGCCCTGTAACCCATATTTGTACTTCCTTCAGGACAGAGCACAAACACGAGGGCGGAGGCAGCAGAGGGACTTCCTGGACCCATCTTTGTATTCCCATCTGAGGTGGCCACTGGGATGGGCAACAGTGGGGTTAACATGTTGTCTCCTCCCCTACGACCTGACTCTGTTCCTCCCCCCATCCTCATTTACCCTGGTGTTTTTATTCCCATCATAGGAGAAAACATCAGACATAGATAATCGCCTGCTGAGATTCAGACTTCACTGATTCAAAGTAGTTTTCCCCAGTTCACTCCACAGATACCCAGCTACTTTTGTATTGAAAGTAGCTGGAGATTAAACTAAATAAATGTATAATGCTGACTATTATATAACAATCCACACTGTCAATCGTTGGGTCTTTCTATACTTAATGCATATTTCTGTTTACCATTGGATGTAAAACAATTATCTGCAATAAATGAATAAAACTTGTGTGTTGCGATTTTACAGTGTATCTGTGCACATTTTGGGAAGAAATACTACCATTTAATTAATGAATATTAGATAATGGCGTTTTAATGTGCAGCATGGTCTATTTGGTCTATTTGTTTTTCTGTGTTTACGCAAATCATTCCTGAGGAATGAGGGTGTTCCTTTGGTTTGGTGGTATGATATAATTAAAAAATCATTCTTCCTTTAATGACTACTGTAAAGTCTTGACAGAATATTGCCCTGGGTCTAAAATTCTGTTTTAGTAGTTGTTTACTGGGCTTATAGTTTTTTTCTTCAAATTACATTGGTTCGTCTGTCTGTATGTTATTTCCGTTACTCTCTCATTCAACACTTTGGGGGATTTAATGTTGAAGTTTCTATTCTTCAAATATAGACTAGACTAAAGTATATACCAGTATTGCCATATATACCAGTAAATGTGTCAGAAAATGTAATGAATTATTATGGAGTGACACTTGGTTTATCCCACGCACCAAATCATGCATATAAGCATACCCCATTCATACAGTTTCTATTGTTCATTCATACATCGCATTTGATTCTATAGTATTTTTATTAGTGCTGGATATACAGCAGGAACAGTAGCTTTTCATTTGTATTCATTGGGACTGTATACCCCTTCCTTTTTATGCTGAAGAGGAGAGGATACTCAACCTAATCAAGGTAATGCTTAGAATAAAATTTATTTTCTACTAGTCTTTGGCATATACAGTCGTATGAAAAAGTTTGGGCACCCCTGACAATTTCCATGATTTCCATTTATAAATAATTGGGTGTTTGGATCAGCAATTTCATTTTGATCTATCAAATAACTGATGGACACAGTAATATTTCAGTAGTGAAATTAGGTTTATTGGATTAACAGAAAATGTGCAATATGCATCAAAACAAAATTAGACAGGTGCATAAATTTGGGCACCCCAATAGAAAAATCACATCAATATTTAGTAGAGCTTCCTTTTGCTAAAATAACAGCCTCTAGACGCTTCCCATAGCCTCTAATGAGTTTCTGGATGAAGGTATTTTGGACCATTCCTCCTTACAAAACATCTCCAGTTCAGTTAGGTTTGATGGTTGCCGAGCATGGGCAGCCCGCTTCAAATCATCCCACAGATTCTCAATGATATTCAGGTCTGGGGACTGGGATGGCCATTCCAGAACATTGTACTTGTTCCTCTGCATAAATGCCAGGGTAGATTTTGAGCAGTTTTGAGTCGTTGTCTTGTTGAAATATCCAGCCCCGGCACAAGAATCAACTGATTCTTCAACATTATTCACAAGAATCTGCTGATATTGAGTGGAATCCATGCGACCCTCAACTTGAACAAGATTCCCAGTACCGACACTGGCCACACAGCCCCACAGCCACACAGCCCCACAGCCACACAGCCCCACAGCATGATGGAACCCCCACCATATTTTACTGTGGGTGGCAAGTGTTTTTCTTGGAACGCTGTGTTCTTTTGCCGCCATGCATAACGTCCCTTGTTATGACCAAATAACTCAACCTTTGTTTCATCAGTCCACAGCACCTTATTCCAAAATTAAGCTGGCTTGTCCAAATGTGCGTTTGCATACCTCAAGCGACTCTGTTTGTGGCGTGTATGCAGAAAAGGCTTCTTCCGCATCACTCTCCCATACAGCTTCTCCTTGTGCAAAGTGCGCTGAATTGTTTAACGATGCACAGTGACACCATCTGCAGCAAGATGATGTTGAAGGTCTTTGGAGGTGGTCTGTGGGCTGTTTTTGACCGTTCTCACCATCCTTTGCCTTTGCCTCTCCGATATTTTACTTGGCCTGCCACTTCTGGCCTTAACAAGAACTGTGCCTGTGGTCTTCCATTTCCTCACTATGTTCCTTACAGTGGACACTGACAGCTTAAATCTCTGCGATAGCATTTTGTAGCCTTCCTCTAAACCATAATGTTGAACAATCTTTGTTTTCAGGTCATTTGAGAGTTGTTTTGAGGCCCCCATGTTGCCACTCTTCAGAGGAGAGTCAAAGAGAACAACAACTTGCAATTGGCCACCTTAAATACCTTTTCTCATGATTGGATGCACTTGTCTATGAAGTTCCAGGATTAATGAGCTCACTAACCCAATTGTGTGTTCCAATTAATCTGTGCTAAGTTACAGGTATTCAAATCAACAGAATGACAAGGATGCCCACATTTTTGCATAGCCTATTTTTCACATCTGATTTAATTTCATACAACTTAATATTGCTAAACTAAAAATCTTTGTCTGGACAATACCCCAGTACTCAGCTTTTATTAGAAAATGAATGGCATGCCACTGTGATCATTTTCTGTGACGACAGAGTAAATTATTATGCAGCCTCAGAGTGATGCCCAAACTTTTTCATACGAATGTAGTGTTGAATGGTCAAATGGTCCTGTGTTTTGGACAATCATATCACATGACCTGGATTTGAACATTTATTTATAGCTTTTTCAACAACCTGTCTCCTTTTTATGTCAGATGGTCCAGCTCCATCCGCAGATAATTGCTTTAATTTTTTGGTGTAATTCTAATTCCTGGCTTAAAATAACAGTTAAAATCTAGGTCATGAGACATGACAGTTCAAAACACATGGCCCTATAGAATGAATAATGTTACATTATAATGTATTCAATAAACCTTTGGTACTCAACATTGTTTGTCAAGTTTACTATGTTAAAAAAAGTGACATTTATTTGACTCTTTTAGAAATGAAGGAAAAGAAATTGGAGATTTTGAGGACCGCCTTCTATATTTTATTTGTGGCAACAGTAGCATCTTCAAAACCAGTAAGAGTGCCCCTGCCGTTTTCCATCATCTTTATTCTTATAAATCTGTCATTCTTATAATGTGCACAATGACAAAGTCAGTGAATAGAGACTGTGTCAAAAGTGTCTATGTTTCTACACTCAAATAGTATTTATATTTGTGAAACCAGGTCAGTCTACATGGATTCCAATTCAGAAGCATGATAGCTGACAGCCTGGAATTGTCTGAGTCCTCAGAGTCCAGCAAGTCTTCCTCAGAGAATGGTCAGCCAATGGTCGCTGGCACTGAGATCGCAATACCAGACACTCAGGAGGAGACAGACCCACCAGACAGTGAAGCTATAGCCTCTGAAACAGCCTCAGAAGTTGATGATGCTTTAATTGCTTCACAAACCACACTTCAAACGGATGCCTCATCAGCAGATGCACTAAATGGGACAGACACTGAGGCTACCTCACAGCATCCAGTCATCGTCGCATTGACGGATTCTCCCAGTCTGACTTCTGATAATGTCACAACCCATATACGGTCTATGGTCACAACGGCTCTGCCATCAATCACTGACACAGCCACAATTCAAACATTATATGTGGGCACAACTTCTCCCCCGGGCCCATACCACATGCCCATTATGGAGCAGCCAACTCCTCCACCAGTCTCCCCAATACCAAGCCTAACTCCCCAGCAGCTAGTTCCATTGGGAACCACTGATGACATAGCTGGTGTGCCAGGTTGTTTTACTGTAGTATACATAACCAGCCCTCATGCTCAGCCAGTTCCTGTTAGAGGTGATAACATTTAAAGCAGAGAGGAAGTTATTATATCATTGATTAAAGTCAGACATAAAAGCTGGCTTCTTTTTTTCATTTGTCTTTATGAACATATGAGCACATTGCAGCCACATAGTGAGCTGGAGGGGCGCCTGTGCTGCAACTGGCTGAAGCGCTCATGAAAATGATTCACTATAATATTTTGCACTATATAAGTGACACATATGTAGATGCACTGTACTTTATATTGCTCAGTGTCTTCCATGAGTCAGTCTCACATGTATTTGTATTTTTTCCCATCTTTTATCGTGTGATTTATTTTGAAAGGTGACACAGATTGCATTAACACTGTCAACAACATTTTAGTCTATTTGTAAAAGAGGACCCACCATCTGTAAATAAATGCTCTTTAAACATTTAGAAAAAGGACGGAAGTCAGAAAGAGTACCTTTTTGTGTGCTGCAGGATATTTTGGGGCTTTTGATTATACTGCAAAACTTATTACAGGCGATTTGCAGATAATGCCAGCTGTTGGGCATTCTTTGTGACTCCCATTGTGTCCTCAGTTATCATTGAATGAATGAATGATGATTACATTCCTGTTTTAATTTTGTACTGTAAAGTTTGTCTTGTATACAATTGAATGTCTGACCCAGAAAGACAGAGACCCTGGAGCAGATGTTGTTTAACTTCTGGTATGAATGCAATGCAGTGAGTGAACAAGTGGGTGTTGTTTTTTCTCCCGGTATTACAGAGACACTGTTGTTGAGAGATACCAAAGCTCATGGCATGAAGTATGTTTGCCACCGCACAACACACATTGATCATTTACTAAAAATATTTTTCAAATAGCTTCACTACTTGGACCCCAAATAAACATTTGAAAGTTGTACTTTTTCATATTCCTACATGGAACGTATAGGAACCATAGACCAAGCTGGACCCAATGGTCAGCCTACCATGCAAAAGGCAGCAGAAGGTATCTAAATGCATCTGCTACGTTGTATAGATTATAACCTGCAACCAGGTTAGCCCCCTGTTGTCCTGAGATGATAACAGTCTGTAATCTGATGCATTGCGAATGTTAAGCTCTTGAGCCGCTTAAAACCACTTGTGGTGTAAAATTCATACTCATCTGATAATGTGGACAGAACACCATACTAACATTAATAGCCTGGTCAGAAATTACCTCTATTTTGTAGCACTTATTTGGCAATGTTTTTCAAAACTCCCAACTGAAATAAGTAAGTTGTTGTTGTCCTCATTGGGAATTGTATTCATTAACATTTGAATAACATCTTATTCAAGTACCTGTGAAGATGTATGATATTCATAATTTGAATCTACTGTACATAGATTAAACACTCTTTACAATCCATTTAGAGGTCCTATTGAAATCCACGTAATCCTATGGTATGATACTGCTTGTGACTGAGTACTACACCCTAATAAGTCTTGATTTGTGTCTAAATACTATAATGACCAGGTCTGTCTAGTCAACAACAAACACTATTTCTGCATGTTCTTCACTTAAATACAAAAACATTGTAGTGAAAATAAAATTAACAAATGCTTGTTCCTAGGGATGAGGTCAATTATAGTTTGTCAGAACTCTTTTAATCACATTTCAATTTAGATTGACCCGTCCCCGACCCTCAGTGCACTAGTTCATATAAACATGTTTTTTAATATATTTAAATAGTTCTCCTGAGCCTGGCAGCTCTATTCAAACATCAAGGCTATAACAAGTTCAGCTTAAGTCCTTAATTGCTTTAACCAATAGACTGGTATGGGAACAGAGGAGAAAAAAGGAAATACATTATATTGAAACAGGCCCAGTACAAGTGTTTGACTAGATCTGTGTGTAGACCTTTTAATCAGCAAGTCAATAATCTGATATCCTATAAGAGGATTCCTTTTCCAAGCCAAGTTATGTCAGACAATAAAATGGCTGTTGAGTTCTTTTATAGAATTAATATCTTCTCTACGATCACCATCACTATATTCTTGTCAGTGTTATTGTATATAATTGTTCTCCATGTGTAGTTGTAACATAATTCATGTAATTGAATATATGTCAAAGTGAGCTTGTGGCATTGATTCTAATAGGCTAAGAGAGACCACAGACACCTGTTGTCCACTCTGACAGGAAGCATGTTAACGTCTTAAAGTCCTTATCCTCTTTAAACACCCCCACACCCTCTTTGTTCTCCTGCAGCACAGAGGTCTCTGTGTCATAACAATCTGGCAATAAACAATTAACAATAACGTTCAGACTATTTTCTGGAATTATGTGAAAACCAAAATGAATGTATTGTATCGCAAGAGAATACAAAAATCCCCTCGTTGGAGATTCATTCATTCAAATTCTTAATTTGTCCCCTAAGCCTAAGGAAACTATCACCTAATCTTTACATTCTTAAGAGACAATGGATTAGCTTACACCTAGATGACTCAATTGGAGCAGTGCTTGGCCAGCGTTCATGAATGCATGTGCTCAGCAGTATCAGTAATATGTAATACATACAGTGGGGAGAACAAGTATTTGATACACTGCCGATTTTGCAGGTTTTCCTATTAACAAAGCATGTAGAGGTCTGTAATTTTTATCATAGGTACACTTCAACTGTGAGAGACGGAATCTAAAACCAGAATCCAGAAAATCTAATTGTATGATTTTTAAGTCATTAATTAGCATTTTATTGCATGACATAAGTATTTGATACATCAGAAAAGCAGAACTTAATATTTGGTACAGAAACCTTTGTTTGCAATTACAGAGATCATACGTTTCCTGTAGTTCTGGACCAGGTTTGCACACACTGCAGCAGGGATTTTGGCCCACTCCTCCATACAGACCTTCTCCAGATCCTTCAGGTTTCGGGGCTGTCGCTGGGCAATACGGACTTTCAGCTGCCTCCAAAGATGTTCTATTGGGTTCAGGTCTGGAGACTGGCTAGGCCACTCCAGGACCTTGAGATGCTTCTTACGGAGCCACTCCTTAGTTGCCCTGGCTGTGTGTTTCGGGTCGTTGTCATGCTGGAAGACCCAGCTACGACCCATCTTCAATGCTCTTACTGAGGGAAGGAGGTTGTTGGCCAAGATCTCGCGATACATGGCCCCATCCATCGTCCCCTCAATACGGTGCAGTCGTCCTGTCCCCCTTTGCAGAAAAGCATCCCCAAAGAATGATGTTTCCACCTCCGTGATTCACAGTTGGGATGGTGTTCTTGGGGTTGTACTCATCCTTCTTCTTCCTCCAAACACGGCGAGTGGAGTTTAGACCAAAAAGCTCTATTTTTGTCTCATCAGACCACATGACCATCTCCCATTCCTCCTCTGGATCATCCAGATGGTCATTGGCAAACTTCAGACGGGCCTGGACATGCGCTGGCTTGAGCAGGGGGACCTTGCGTGCGCTGCAGGATTTTAATCCATGACGGCGTAGTGTGTTCCTAATGGTTTTCTTTGAGACTGTGGTCCCAGCTCACTTCAGGTCATTGATCAGGTCCTGCCGTGTAGTTCTGGGCTGATCCCTCACCTTCCTCATGATCATTGATGCCCCACGAGGTGAGATCTTGCATGGAGCCCCAGACCAAGGGTGATTGACCGTCATCTTGAACTTCTTCCACTTTCTAATAAATTGCCTTCTCAGTTGTTGCCTTCTCACCAAGCTGCTTGCCTATTGTCCTGTAGCCCATCCCAGCCTTGTGCAGGTCTACAATTTTAGTCCTGATGTCCTTACACAGCTCTCTGGTCTTGGCCATTGTGGAGAGGTTGGAGTCTGTTTGATTGAGTGTGTGAACAGGTGTCTTTTATACAGGTAACGAGTTCAAACAGGTGCAGTTCACACAGGTAATGAGTGGAGAACAGGAGGGGTTCTTAAAGAAAAACGAACAGGTCTGTGAGAGACAGAATTTTTGCTGGTTGGTAGGTGATCAAATACTTATGTCATGCAATAAAATGCAAATGAATTACTTAAAAATCACACAATGGGATTTTCTGGATTTTTGTTTTAGATTCCGTCTCAACACTCACAGTTGAAGTGTACCTATGATAAGAAATTACAGACCTGTACATGCTTTGTAAGTAGGAAAACCTGTAAAATCGGCAGTGTATCAAATATTTTTCTCCCCACTGTATGTATCACTAGCCACTTTAAACTATGCCACTTTGTTTACATACCCTACATTACTCATCTCATATGTATATACTGTATTCGATACCATCTACTGCATCTTGCCTATGCCCTTCTGTACCATCACTCATTCATATATCTTTATGTACATATTCTTTATCCCTTTACACTTGTGTGTATAAGGTAGTAGTTTTGGAATTGTTAGGTTAGATTACTCGTTGGTTATTACTGCATTGTCGGAACTAGAAGCACAAGCATTTCGCTCCACTTGCATTAACATCTGCTAACCATGTGTATGTGACAAATAAAATGTGATTTGATTTGATCAGTTGACAAGGATGCAGTTGAGGTAACGGCAGTCCTTACTCTGCCCAAAACAACACTACAGAAAACCTATTGATGAATTCATGAAGGGGAGAGTTCATGTATCAGTTTGTCTTCATATACTCAGTTTGATGACACATACCGTATACAGACTTGTTTACAGACTCTAAGGAAGTGAGTTGATGAAGTGTGTTCACTGACAGACATATTTGTATTTATTAGGGATCCCCACTCTTCCTGGGGTCCAAACATATTAAAGCACTTACATTACACACAGGGCCAGAGGAGCTTGGGAGGGGATAATGGTAAGTAAATATTCTGTAAGCACATGGATCCTCTGTCAGCATCATTGATGGGGCCGTGGCACGCAATGCATCCTGCTAACATCCTCTGCATGTGCTTAATCAGAGGGGGGTATTAAAGTAGAACAGTAATGCTCTCAGATTTCAATCTGCCGTCTGCTGTATAGCCCACGGAAGGCAACGACATGGGAAGCACCGGGAGGATGCTCAACCTTTGGAACAGGAGGCAGAGCCTCTTCCCTAACTACAAAGTCACCGGGCCTAGTGCTGAACTTAGAAGACCCTCAGAAGACAACACCCTTCCATTCACCAAGGACAGCTGTATAAAAGAGTGGAATTCCATGCAGGAACTGAGCAAGGACATTTATGACATCTACTCTGAGTATGAGGATGAGGAAGATGAGAAGCCTTTGGCTCTTCTTTCAAGGCTGGCTTCACCCACCAAGAATTACAATCTCAACATCAATGTTGGGGGGAAGTCCTATCAGATAGCTTACCGGTTGGCGGCCAGGTACCCCAAAACTAGGATAGGGCGGCTTGCCACCTATACAGACCACAACAAGAAACTGGACCTGTGTGATGATTACCAAGTCAAGAAAAATGAGTACTTCTTCGACAGGGACCCAGAGATTTTCAACAACATCTTCACCTTCTACAGAACTGGGGTGCTGTGGATAAAAGATGAGCTGTGTCCCAGAAACTTTCTGGAGGAGATCAACTACTGGGGTGTGAGGATCAAGAACACCCACCGCTGCTGCCGGATTTCCTTTGAGGAGCGACAGGACGAAATAAACGAGCAGCTGAACATCCAGAGAGAGCTGGAGGCCGAGGTGGAGATCGAGGAGAATGAGGAGCTGTTTCAGGACATGTTCATGGGCCATAACCGCAGAGTGATCTGGAACCTAATGGAAAAACCTTTCTCATCTGTCCCTGCCAAGCTCATGGCCTTGGTCTCCAGCCTGTTTGTCCTGGTATCCCTGGTGGCAATGACACTCAACACAGTAGAGGATATGCAGTACAAGACTCCCTCTGGCCAATTGAGCGGGAAGACCTACTGTGAATTTGTGGAGTCTCTGTGCATTGCTTTTTTCACCATGGAGTATCTGCTCAGGCTGGTGTCCACACCTGACATCCAGACTTTCGCCAGGAGCATGCTCAACACGGTGGACCTGATCGCTATTCTACCTCAGTACCTGCAGCTGGCTTTGGAGTGCTTTGAAAACAATGACTACGTGAAGCACGAACATGACATGAGGACAGTTGGGCAGGTGGGGAAGCTGGGCCAGGTGTTGCGGATTATGCGGCTGATGCGTATATTTCGTATCTTGAAGCTGGCGCGCCACTCCACCGGACTGAGGGCGTTTGGCTTCACACTCCGCCAGTGCTACCAGCAGGTGGGCTGCCTCTTCCTCTTCATTGCCATGGGAATCTTCGCCTTCTCTGCCATGGTCTACACTGTGGAGCATGACGTGCCCCAAACCAACTTCACAAGCATCCCCCATGCATGGTGGTGGGCTGCTGTAAGTATATTAGTTCACAATAGACCGTTAGGAGTTTAAAAAAAAGTCAAACTTTCATTCTCTGTAGCTTTATATTCAGCTTTGTTTCTGGTGATCTTCCAGCGATGATGCAGGGAGGCTCAGGTCTGGCTTCAGGTCTGTAGTGTGTCTGGTCTCTGGCTCGCTCTGTAGTCACCTCATAATACTACCTACTGCACTGTGTACTAATGGCTGTCAGTGGCCACTAACTGAATGATAAGCTTAAACACTGATCAAAGTACCAGTAACTGTTTCATATGAACTGCATGGCCTGACATGATTTAAATGGATGGTTTATATGGTTCCTGGATAGTGTCTTAATACTATAATGCTATTACAGGGTGGACCTTAGGTCAGCGAACCTCCATTAGAATATGTGTATCTGTCCATGTCCATGCCTGTTCACATGAAGCATGCCGTATGTGCTTAATTATGATCAACACTCTGGACATAAAGTCAGGCCACTATTAGGCCCTGTATATCTCTTTCTGAAAGGGTATGATAAGAATTTCTTAAGTTGTGACTGAAGTGGGACAGATAACACTTTTACATTTTCACTGTGAAAGGGGTTCAAGTTCCATAACTCTTGTAATTTCTGCCCTCCAGGTCAGCATCTCCACCGTGGGCTATGGAGACATGTATCCAGAGACCATCCTGGGGCGTCTCTTTGCTTTCTTCTGTATTTCCTTTGGAATCATACTGAACGGACTGCCCATCTCCATCCTCTTCAACAAGTTCTCAGACTACTACGCCAAACTGAAATCCCACGAGTACACCGCAAACATGAAGAACCGGGGGAAAATTAGGTTTGCCAAAAGGACAGCAATGAAGATCTCACTTTGTTGTGGAGTTGGACACACTACATGATGCTACAGTTAACTGTTTAGGACTTTGTAAGACACAATATCTGCCTGATCTTTCTTACATTGGCAACATATATAGTATCGGGTTGAATAAAGTAATGTTAACTTTGAAATTGCTGAAAACCCATGCACCCTTTTGTCTTACCCATCAGATATGCTTCTCCATGGGTGGAAATGGGAGGGAGTCTGGGGGAAGGGGATTCTGGACGTGAAAACATTTTGCGATGTAAAATTTTGCATTTCACATTGAATTCATAGATTTTACATTGGAGGGCTCCAGGAGTGATTTTCTTTCTCCATTTCTACCCCTGCACTTCACACATATTACCAAATGAGAGTGCTTCTCCCCCAAAAGGTAGGCCTGTTAACAATACCATATAGACAGTGCATTATCATAAAGAGCTCCACAGCTATGGAGCAACTTGCCCCGTCAGGTCAAGTTGATTCTATTTGCTCCTTTTTTATATATATTTTTATGCATTTAATGATTGAAACACTTTCTACTTTGCTTAATGTCCTTTATGTCACATGCTGCTTCTCAGTTTTAATTTGTATTTTTTGAACACTTGAATAACATGGAGCTTTAATGAGATTTGATTTTGCAATCATATCTTGTACGCTCAATAAAGAGAAATAATGCTACATGATTTTTGTATGTGCCGTTATATTACTGCTGCAGAGGCAAACATGGTCACTCACTAATAAAGCAATGATGTGTACATTTTGCAATGCAGTGTGATTTAAATATGTCCACAGTTTCAGCCCCCCCACCCCCTCACAGGTTTTCTGGCAGGCTATTCCAGAGGCTGTGGGCATAATAACTAAAGAGAGGGGTTGTTGTAAATGTGTCCACACCTGACCTCCAGACTTTCGCCAGGAGCATGCTCAACACGGTGGACCTGATCGCTATTCTACCTCAGTACCTGCAGCTGGCTTTGGAGTGCTTTGAAAACAATGACTACGTGAAGCACGAACATGACATGAGGACAGTTGGGCAGGTGGGGAAGCTGGGCCAAGCCTAAAGGAAGAGAGGGGTTGTTGTAAATTGCTGCCATTCATTTGTCATGCTGAGCAAGATTGAGGCCAAATCCCAGATGGAAAAACTAAACAACATATTTTACCTACTGATTGTGAGGGTATGTTTTGCATCATTAAAATAGGCTTGGCATGTATGCTTTGGAATGTATGAACACTTTACCATGATGATAAGCTTTCTGTAGCAGCAAATACATTCACTACAGCAGGAGTAGATCCCATACTCTACTAATCTGTCTGATCCTGCCAAATTAGCCTGCTACCTGGCTGAAGCAAAGACCCACAAAAGCTTGCAGCTGCTGGCATCTTGTGGTTAGTGTTGATAGAGCAGAAGGTGGTGAACGATTTTAATACGTCACACTTGATAATCTAGAACATTTAGCTAAATACTCGGTTATGAAATTTAGGATTATAAGGTTTGATAAAATTAAGATATTATTTGTAATTGTATAAAACATATGAACCACATGTGAATTTGAAGGGGGGTTTCACTAGTTATCACAGCCACAAAGTTAAATGTCCATATCGTAAAAATTCATGACAACAAACATTAGGTTTTTGGTCTTAATGTAAGGTTAGGATTAGGCATACAATTAGCAATGTGGTTGAGGTTAGGATTAGGTTTAAAAATGGATTTTAAAAAGAGACATTGTAGAAATAGTAATGTCTTTGACATTGTGGCTTTGATGACGCTATATGGGATCATTGGGACTGTTTCATTACAGTATTTTCAATGGTTTAATCCATGATTAAGGTTAGGTAAGGGTTATGGTTAACGGGAGGGACATCCCAAGGATTCCAGATAGCGCTACCAAAATTAGACACCGGCAATTTCCCACAATCCTTTTCATCAGTAGAGTGACCTCTGGTGCTGTTGTTGTGCAAAATTTCGGAGCAGGCTAACCAACACAAACCAGCAGCAAAATGGTCCCTCCAGTGGCAGTGTCACCGCTTATTAAGGTTTGTGGCAACACATTTGTGTAACATACTGTTTTGTTTAAAAATAAATCGTGAATTGTTTCCTAATTTGCAGCGAATAAGTTGCATAACAATGCTGCATTGTCCAAGACCTCTGCCAAACTCAGCTGGCTAACTAACAACCTAGCTAGTGGAATAATTAATAACGTTAGCTAGCTACATTTTCAACACATAGATATTACTTCCAAACCTGCAATCATTTGCGCATGTTATGCATCAGCTGACCGCTTTGACATTGCATGCCTATTGTTGTTGTGGACTACCAAGTGGCGCAGCGGTCTACCCTGGTTCGATTCCAGGCTGTATCACAACTGGCCGTGATTGGGAGGCCCATAAGGCGGTGCACAATTGGCCCTGTGTCGTTGGGATTTGGCCGGGGTAGGCCGTCATTGTAAATAAGAATTTGTTCTTAACTGACTAGCCTAGTTAAATAAATGTGAAATATAAAAGCCAGTGAATTAGCTAGCGTTTGTCTAATGTTAGCATTAAATCATTGCCTGAGTGATACTGTCTGATATGCGTAATTTGTTTCTCATTACAGACCGCAAGGTACTCAGCTTTGTTAGCTGGTATAGTATTTGGCAAGAGGAGATATGGTGAGTTGTGAACCTTGAATAAAGGTTTTGCATGGACTCTAACTGTGCAGACAGGCGGCATGCCGTATGGACGCCTCAGGTGGTGGCATACTAACGTTAGAGTACAAATGTCCTATACTGTGGCCACAGACTAACGTTAGCTAAACTAGCAACCTTAACATTGAAGCCATGCAGACACTGACCTCCAACTTGTTGAAAACCTGCAATAACATAGGATTCTTCATAGTTCTAAACATAAATAGATTACAGGTACATCATATGGTGTTTGATTTTTTTTCAGAAGTAATTCCATTTTAAGTTTTGATTTTAACACCCTCTCCCCCTCTAAATTAATTTCAGATGAACTAAAGCCTATTGCTGCAGAGGAAAGAAGAATTGAGGAAGAGGAGAAGAAGGTTCGTGAAGAACAAGAGAAAATTGCCAAGGCGCTAGCAGAAGGTAAACGTCCATGTTTGTTTTTAAGAGATTACTGGCAAATTTGCTCTCATGTTTGTTCTTTTAAGTAAACACATTTACATGCTTAGATATAGGTCTTTTGCATGTTCTATAGGAATAGCCTGAATAACAACATGTGGCAGTAAAAACAGCTGCTTCATTTTATTCAACACTTGATTGTTTCTGTATAGAAACTTGACACCTACTTTTTTTTCTGGTCTCTCACTACAGCCAGTGAAGAGTCGATTTTGAAATGAGCTGGCACTGGGAGAAGTTACTGTGAAGCTCTTCACACTGCTCCTGTATTTTTCCACTCTTATTTTCCTGGATATACTTGGTCCAAAACTCTCCGGCACAGTTATTTTACTGACGTGTGCACTCTAACCGATAAACCCTCACTTGGTCTGGAGACCAAATATAGTTTTTTGTAGTCATTTACATGGCATATAAAATAATGGCTTGCTATTTGGATTCAACTGTAATATCACAAATGCACTATTGTAAGTAAAGTTAAATGTTTGTACCCTTGTTACACACCCTCATGACAATGTCATACATACTACTTGATAAATAAATGGTAAATATTTATTCTGTCTTTGAATCATCATTCTTTCATCCTTTCTCCATTTTCCTTGCACTTGCTTCAATAACTTCTTTTTTTTGTCACACTTCCTTTGTTTTTGAGTAATGGATATGCTATAATGGATTTTTCTCCCCCCTCTAGTCTACACTATATGAAGCGTCATTCATCAACCATCAACTCTAATATTTGTTCTTTCTAATCTTCTGGACATTAAAACTGAAGCTACATGAAACCAGCATTATTACAAACATTATTACATGAAACAAGATCGTACTGTTCTGTGTCATGGCCATACACGTAAATAGGACGACTGTGGTTTGCTGTCATGACTGGAGTAGAGCAGACCCTTGACCTGGCACTGTGTTGTCATGGCCGAAAGCCAAAGGTGCCAAGACGCAGTAATTCAAGCTCATCCCCAGGCAATAATGACAGAAGTGGTTAATAATAGAAAAAGACAAAAGCTTTATTTGTCAACTATGTATATTATCTATAGTGCACAGTATATATTAGCAAGGGATGATCCAATGTATGGCTTTGCTCACTGAAATCATTTTCAGAAATGACACTTATGCACCCATTTCACCTGGCGTCAACCCTCTTGTAATGTGCTTCAGCGGTCTGTCCAAGAACATTTTGTCTGGGATTACAGAACCAAACTGGTGCAACAGATCATGTTACTTAACCCAGGGGCATTAACAGTCCCACGTGGACTGTTCATTTCATAAAGCATGTATTCTTACAATTGAATAATTGTTTACTCTTCAACTGCCTGAACTTGATATCCAATCTTAATTATTAATCATTGTTCAATGAATATGTTACCAACTGAACATCTTGGCCATGTTCTGTTATAATCTCCACCCGGCACAGCCAGAAGAGGACTGGCCACCCCACATAGCCTGGTTCCTCTCTAGGTTTCTTCCTAGGTTTTGGCCTTTCTAGGGAGTTTTTCCTAGCCACCGTGCTTCTACACCTGCATTGCTTGCTGTTTGGGGTTTTAGGCTGGGTTTCTGTACAGCACTTTGAGATATCAGCTGATGTACGAAGGGCTATATAAATACATTTGATTTGATAAGACATGCATGTCATTTATTTCCATTTAATTTCCATGTCACTAAAGAACTATCTAATACCTTGGTGTTGCCATGCCCATATGTAAACAGTACTTTGGCTTGGCTAAGGTAAACTAATTCCCTAGATGTGCTCTCTCTGTGTTTAGACTAGAAAATACCCTTGCTACAATTACATAAAGCCATTTCATTGTGTATGGGAGAGTGCAACAGTTTTTGGGTAGGATTTTGTTAACTGGATTAGTAATAGATTAAGATTTAACCCTCCATTTAGGACCAAGATGTGAAAATATAATCAGTGAGCTCGTCTGTGCCTTGTGTATATAAGGATCCTAGACAGAAGAGAAACGCATACCTGCAACTTCATTGAAGCGTAACCTCTTGCTTTGTTCCTGAAAAGGTACGTTTTTGCTACTTTTCATGGGAATGTTAAAATGTTGCTGTGAATATTTTTATGTTATGGGCTTTTTATAAAAATGTAGTTACCAATTGAGAGGACCAGCTATTGTGCTTTATCAAAATATTGATTTGTTTTTATTACATATGAAGTTACACTTATGGAATTTCTCTCTTCTCTAGAAATGGACTTCCATATGCTGGCCCTTGTGGTGGTGCTCCTGGCGGGTCTGGAGCAGAGTTGGGGTGCCTCCTGTGTGGTGGACAGCTTCAATGTCAAGGAAGACTTTGAACCCAAGAGAGTGAGTAAAACAAACAGTCCTCTATAGAAGACCAAACTGTCCTGCAAGGCCCTACATCTGTTTTTATGTGCTAGTGCCACAGTACACAGCTAGAAAAATAGTTGCAACACTCCTGCTCCAGTATGGAGGAAATAATAATTGCCTAGGCTACCTGCAAGGTTCTTCAACCAACCAGTTTATCTGTGTGTGCTCCAGTACGCAGGGAAGTGGTACGCTCTGCAGAAGAAGGACCCTGAGGGACTGTTCCTCCAGGACAACATCTCAGCTGAGTACACCATCGGTGACGACGGCTCCATGGTCGCCGCCTCCAAGGGACGTGTCACACTTTTTGGGTAAGAGCTGCCTGGAGGTTATTTCTGATGAAATGGTAAGTCTTAAAAGTAGTAATAGTCTTAAATGGAACATGGCTTTCCGAATCTGTGTATAAGGGTCAAACTGAAAACCTTACATCTACTACATGTTTGTAACTTAAAGCCATTTTACATGAATACTGTATCTATGATAAGTTGATTGGAAATACTTTCCCCTATTTACAGATTCTGGGTTGTGTGCGCTGACATGGCTGCCCAGTACACTGTGCCAGACTCCACCACCCCTGGAAAGATGTTCATGAACTACCAGGGCCTGGCCAGCTATCTGTCCAGTGGAGGTACGTCTACTAAATATACCGTTATACACAAATACACTTACAGATGCAGAAATAACAACTAGTAAGCTGCGCACGATACTCACAATACTCTCCTCTTCTCTCAGGTGACAACTACTGGGTGATTGACACCGACTATGACAACTATGCCATCACATATGCCTGCCGTACCCTGAAGGATGATGGAAGCTGTGAGGATGGCTACTCCCTGATATTCTCCCGTAACCCCCGTGGCCTGCCACCAGCCATCCAGAGGAGCATTCGCGCCAAGCAGGAAGAGATCTGCATGGCTGGACAATTTGAGCCCGTGCTGCAGTCTGGTATGGGTTACATTTTTCATATTTTATTTATAAAGCCCTTACATCAACAATTGTTATGAAATGCTTTAAAGTAATCCGGACTACACCATCAAAGAGGAAGGATCAGTGTTGTCTGCATTACTGTAAATGCTGAGTGCCGCCTTTAAACATTCACTGAGAGTTACTTAACTCATCTCCTACTCAACAAATATTTATTACCAGCATAAATGTGCTTTCTACAACTAAAGCAAATGTTTATTTTTCGGATGTCCAACAAATTTAGCATCCCAGTTGACCCTCTTCTGATTTTTCTCTGCTCAACAGGAGCTTGCTGAATGTCTACTATGAAGGAACTGCTGCCAAGGGATCCCTACAACGTGCTGGCTTGGACAGAGATATTTACTGATGACTGAAGAGGGAAATCGCATAAGATTTTTTTATATAAAAATTATATTATGCCCCTCATGTACAGTACCAGTCAAAAGTTTGGACACCTACTTTATTTTCTACATTGTAGAAGACATCAAAACTATGAAATAACACATATGGAATCATATAGTAACCAAAAATGTTAAACAAATCAAAATATATTGAATGGAAAAGCATTCCAAGTGAAGCTGGTTGAGAGAATGCCAAGTGTGCAAAGCTGTCGAAGGTTAAATGTAGCAACTTTGAAGAATCTAAAATCTTTAGAAATTTTTAACACTTTTTTGGTTATAAAATGATTCCATAAGTGTTCTTTCATAGTTTGCCTTCACTATTATTCTACAATGTAAAAATGTAGTAGGTGTCAACATTTGAGTGGTACTGTATATAAAAGTAATTGTACATTTGAGCATGACGCCTGCACCAATCCAATGGAGGTAGACTCTACATCACAGAAATACCTATATGAATAGTAACACCACTATGTTATTGCTCATTCACTGTTCATCAGTTTGTGTTGGCAACAATAGAGTTTAAAGAAACTTAGTTGGCTTGGTGAGTACATTGTCCAGGGGAAAAACATGAGCATTCTAATGTTATCACTGTCTCATGAGCATTAAAAAAATATTCAAAATGGTAAAAGTTTTACTTATTGATTGTGAAATTACAAAATATTTGTATGGAAAAATTATTCCATGTAAACAAACATTTCAGACTAAGTCAATGCTGATTTATATTTTCTGAAAGTAAAAATTTTACAAACAAAATATGCTTTTGTACAATCAGTCATGGTACCATGTAGGAAACACTAGTTAAATTCTAGTTTTCCTCTGAATATTTCTCAGTCAGTGAATATTCTCCAGTTCTTCCCCAGTAGTCCACAGCTCGTACTCTGTAGCTACCACTAACCTCCAGGTTTTCTGTAATCAAATGACACATTTTCAAATGTGAATCCACAATGCTTAATACAGGCCAACTATTGCATAAGATCACAAAAGAAAGTTGTAACTTTCTAAACCATTTTTACCTGGTGAATATACATAGGACGTGAAAATGGTATCCCGGGTGTTTACCCTCTTGAATTCTTCCTGGTCTTTGGAGAACTCCACCTCAAAAGTCTTAATGCACCTACAAAAAAATAAGACATGTCAACTCACCACTAAGTAGAAGAGCCCCCCCCCAAAAAAGTACTTACTTGGAATTTACACAATCATCTTTCCACACAATCATAACTTGGCTTTTTGTGATGCTGATGAATCGCAATCCATTCACCTTATAGGAGATCAATAAAATACAGTTAGGGTATTGATGATTTAACAGGACAGTTTGAAAATACCATCCTAAGAAATGATAGACAAATGAATCACCAAGGTGTGGATAATACTGTCATCAAAGCCCATGTCAGCTGGTGGCACTGACCTGGTCTGGCGTGGCCTTGGGCTGGGCACACACATGTATGAGGAGGACAGAGGGCACATAGAGCTTGGCCCACATGGTCAGGATGCCTTCAGCAGGGAAGGGCAGAGGTCCATCCACCTGAGGATCCTAAGGTTAAATCAACAAACCATTCAGCTCAGCTACAATGGCTGTAGTTCATTCCATAAAAAAACTGACCATGTTCATACATTGCTGTCACTTAAAAAGAAGAGGAATTTATGATGTGATTGACTGAAATACAAGCTTAGTTATTTGAGAGAAATTTTATTTTCATGGAAGAGGGTGTTTTTCTTTGTACCTCAATGTTCCTCAGCTGTCTGAACTGCTCTGCTGTGGGGTAGTCTGGGCTGCCCATGCTCTGCCACAGCTGGGATGGGTTGGTCACATTGTTGTCCAGGTAATATGTTACATACACAAGTCCTAAAGTCAAAATCACAATTCATGAAACTGCTGAAGTCACTATTTTGCTCATCTACTAACAGTTCAAATCCAATACTTACGGAACTGATAATACATTTGAATCCAACTGCAATTTTGTTTGCAACATCAAAGAAACATTTAAAATTGACTATATACAGTGCTTTCAGAAAGTATTCAAACTCCTTGACTTTATCCACATTTTGTTACGTTACAGCCTTATTCTAAAATGTATTCAATTGTTTTTGTGTCAATATACACACAATATCCCATAATGATAAAACAAAATGTTTTTAGAAATGTTTGCTCATTTATTACAATTAAACTGAGACATCACATTTACATAAGTATTCAGACCCTTTACTCCACACCTTTGGCAGCAATTACAGCATTGGGACTTCTTGGGTATGACGCTACAAGCTTGGTACACTTGTATTTTGGGAGTTTCTCTGCAGATCCTCTCAAGCTCTGTCAGGTTGGATGGGGAGCATTTGCTGCACAGATATTTTCAGGTCTCTCCAGAGATGTTCGATCAGGTTAAAGTCCGGACTCTGGCTGGACCACAAGAACATTCAGAAACTTGTCCCGAAGCCACTCCTTGCATTGTCTTGGCTGTGTGCTTAGGGTCGTTGTCCTGTTGGAAGGTGAACCTTAGTCCCAGTCTGAGGTCCTGAGCACTCTGGAGCAGGTTTTCATCAAGGATCTCTCTGTACTTTGTTCCGTTCGTCTTTGCCTCGATCCTGACTAGTCTCCCAGTCCCTGCCACTAAAAAAGGTCCCTACAGCATGATGCCGCCACCACCATGCTTCACCGTAGGGATGGTGCCAGGTTTCCTCCAGACATGGCGCTTGGCATTTAGGCCAAAGAGTTCAATCTTGGTTTCATCAGACCAGAGAATCCTGTTTCTCATGGTCTGAGAGTCTTTAGGTGTCTTTTGGAAAACTCAAAGCAGGCTGTCATGTGCCTTTTACTGAGGAGTGGCTTCCGTCTGGCCACTCTACCATAAAGCCTGATTGGTGGAGTGCTACACAGATGGTTGTCCTTCTGGAAGGTTCTCCCATCTCCACAGAGGAGCTCTGTCAAAGTGACCATTGGATTCTTCTTCACCTCCCTGACCAAGGCCTTTCTCCTCCGATTGCTCAGTTTGACCGGGCGGCCAGCTCTAGGAAGAGTCTTGGTGGTTCCAAACTTCTTCCGTTTAAGAATGATGGAGGCCACTGTTCTTGGGGACCTTCCATGCTGCAGACATTTTTTGGTACACCTCCCCAGATCTGTGTCGACACAATCCTTTCTCGGAGCTCTACAGACAATTCCTTTGACCTCATGGCTTTGTTTTGTGGAACCTTATATAGACAGATGTGTGCCTTTCCAAATCATGTTCAATAAATTGAATATACCAAGTGGACTCCAAGTTGTAAATATATCAAGGATGATCAATGGAAACAGGATGCACCTAAGCTCAATTTCGAGTCTCATAGAAAAGTGTCTGATTTACATAAGTATTAAGGTATGTTATTTATTTTATTTTTATACATTTGCAAAGACTTCTAAAAATCTGTTTTCGCTTTGTCATTATGGGGTATTGTGTGTAGATTTAGGATTTTCTATTCAATCCATTTTAGAATAAGGCTGTAACGTAACAATGTGGAAAAATGGACGAGGTCGGAATTCTTTCTGAATGCACTCTACATATGAAGTAAAACTAAGTCCTGATTCAGACATTCGTCAACACCCACCTTGCTGTCCTGTGAATCCTTTGAGAGACACCCTAATGAGGTCGGTGGTGGTAGATGTGCTGGTGTCATCGCTGTTATAGATCAGCACAGTGGCTTGCCAGCTGTCAGAGGTCCAGGACATGAGGGGGTCATGGGTGCTGGCAAGGATCCCCACAGTGTTGTTGTCGGTCCCCCCAACCTCCACAACCTCAGACAGTACTTGAGTCTCTCCTTTTTGCAAAACAATAATAAAAAAACTAAACATAATTTCATAAAAAGTTAGAAAACCTGGGTAGACAGATTAAGTCCCACCTAAATTTGGTGGGAAAAAACAAGAACTGTTCTATACCTTATCACTACAAGAAAAGACTACAGCTATTGAAAATAACTACTTATTTATTATTATTTGTTTATGTGTAACTCTATTGTTTTTGTCACAATGCTTTGCTCTATCTTGGCCAGGTCGCAGTTGTAAATGAAAACTTCTTCTCAACTGGCCTACCTGGTTAAATAAATAGAGCGAACAGCCCCATGACGGTCACTACAGGAGAGAGCCTCACCTAGCAGAGCAAGCAGCCCCATGACGGTCAGTATAGGCTTCCTGAGCAGCTGGACGTGGGGGGGCTGGGTGTTGTTGATCTGGAAGCGGGCCGTCAGGGTGCGCTGAGTGAACGGATGAGGGTGGTAGCTGAGAAAGGCATTGTCATTGCTTAGCAGGGTGTAGTTGATGGTGTTGTTCTGGTCAGACAACAGCAGGTCCTGGTGTTGGGAGATCACCTGGTGGACAGCAGGGTTAGGGTCAATTCCATTTCAATACAGTCAATTCAATAAGCACAGTATACTGAAATTCCAATTCCAATGTTCCTCAATGCATTTCAATTAGGAAAGTTTGGAATTGACCCCAAACCTGATGGACATAGGAGATAACAATCAGGACAGATAACAGACAAGTCAGTTAACTGTTTCATACCTTGACAACCATGGCTGCATATGTCACATCAGCCCTCCACGCCAGAGGTTTGGACCAGCCCACCAATGGATCGGCCTCATCATTGTAAACTGGCAGAGTTCGGAAGAGAGGGAAATGCTCCTGGATCTCTCTCACTGTCTGGATCTCCTGTTCCATGATGGGTAACGAATAGCCTCCACCCTGAAAGAAAGCAAAACCTAAACTTGAACTGAGTCTCACAAGCCCAAGCCAGTTTTCATCCTGAAACTGAGTGCTTCAATTGTCAGGATTAGGCACTGTTCTCTTGTTAGGAGACTAGAGTCAGACAGAGTAATTGTTAAAACATAGTAATGAAGGTGTGCAGTTTACGCACACCACGGTCCCAGGCCCACCTTTTTGTGCAGGGCGATGTAGTCCAGCCGCACCCCTGTCTCCCCAGTGAAGAAATTGGTGCCATTGTAGCAGTGCTGCAGCATAGCCCAGCAGTAGGGGGAGTGTGGTGGGGTGTGGCAGGAGTCTCCTGGACCGCCCAAGCGCAGGGCCCTACTGGCAGCCCGCAGGCCCTCAGAACAAGCATCATAGTAGTTCAGGAACCCTGGAGGTGGAAGCAGACCAATAACCTCTAGTGGGTGCTGAGATACAGACCACATACAAATTATTATTCATCAAATGAGATTATATTATGCTTTCTTTCATTCCTTACAGAAAGTATGATGGTAAGTATGATGCCACCTGTGGGAATATTTTAAATGTTTTATACCTTGGATAGACACAGTGACGTTGTCAAAGTCATGATTGTTCGGTTCATTCCATGTTTCAAAGTTCCACAGAGATACACTTCCCAAGCCATACTTCTCTGTAATTCAGGAGGAATAGTGTTAGTGAGTATACCATTTATATGATCCATAAGGTTACATAGGTGAACACACAGTAACCTATCACTGAACAGTATACTCACCAATATACCTCTTTGCAATGAGATGCACCAGGTTTCTCCACTCCACCACCTGCATTTTGTCTTCAAAGTTGGTGAAGTAGTTGTTCACACTGCCCATCAATTCAAAACCTGGAACAAAGAAGTAGAAAAAAACCTCAATATGAACCATAGTCAAAAAGAAAAATACTACTGAGAAAGCATATACTGAACAAAAATAAATGCAACATGTAAAGTTTTGGTTCCATGAGCTGAAATAAGATCCCAGACATTTTCCATACACACAAAAAGTGTATTTTTCTCAACTGTTGTGCACAATTGTTGTTACATCCCTGTTAGTGAGCATTTCTCTTTTGCCAAGATAATCCATCCCCCTGAATGGTATGGCATATCAAGAAACTGATTAAACAGCATGGTCATTACACAGGTGCATCTTGTGCTGGGTACAATAAAAGGCCACTCTAAAATGTGCAGTTTTGTCACGAAACACAAGGCCACAGATGTCTCAAGTTGAGGGAGCATCCAATTGGCATGTCCACCAGATCTGCTGCAAGAGAATTTAATGTTAATTTCTCGACCATATGCCGCCTCTAACGACATTTTAGAGAATTTGGCAGTACGTCCAACCGGCCTCACAACTGCAGACCACTTGTAACCATGCCAACCTAGGACCTCCACATCCAGCTTATTCATCTGCGGGATCATCTGAGACCATCACCCGGGCAACTGAATCATTTCTGCACAAGCTGTCAGGGAAGCTCATCTGCGTGCTCTTCGTCCTTACCAGAGTGTTGACATGACTGCAATTCGGCGTCGTATCCAACTTCAGTGGGCAAATGCTCACCTTCGATGGCCCGCTGGAGAGGTGTGCTCTTCACAGATGAATCCCGGTATCAACTGTACCGGGCAGATGGTAGACAACGTGTATTGTGTCGTGTGGACGGGCAGTTTGCTGATGTCAATGTTGTGAACAGAGTGCCCCTTGGTGGTGGGGTTATGGTATGGGCTGGCATAAGCTACGGACAACAAACACAATTGCATTTTATCAATGGCAATTTGAATGGACAGAGATACCGTGACGAGATCCTGAGGCCCATTGTCGTGCCATTCATCTGTTGCCATCACCTCATGTTTCAGCATGATAATGGATAATCCCATGTCACAAGGATCTGTACACAATTCCTGGAATATGAAAATGTCCCAGTTCTTCCGTGGCCTGCATACTCACAAAACATGTAAGCCAATGAGCATGTTTGGGATGCTCTCTCATACATACATACATACACACATATATATATATATACACACTGCTCATAAAAATAAAGGGAACACTAAAATAACACATCCTATGAAATATTCTTATTAAATACTTTTTTCTTTACATAGTTGAATGTGCTGACAACAAAATCACACAAAAATTATCAATGGAAATCAAATGTTCCTCTTGCAGGAACTGCTGACACACTCCAGCCATATGAGGTCTAGCATTGTCTTGCATTAGGAGGAACCCAGGGCCAACCGCACCAGCATATGGTCTCACAAGGGGTCTGAGGATCTCATCTCGGTACCTAATGGCAGTCAGGCGACCTCTGGCGAGCACATGGAGGGCTGTGCGGCCCCACAAAGAAATGCCACCCCACACTATGACTGACCCAACGCCAAACCGGTCATGCTGGAGGATGTTGCAGGCAGCAGAACGTTCTCCACAGCGTCTCCAGACTCTGTCACGTCTGTCACATGTGCTCAGTGTGAACCTGCTTTCATCTGTGAAGAGCACAGGGCGCCAGTGGCGAATTTGCCAATCTTGGTGTTCTCTGGCAAATGCCAAACATCCTGCACGGTGATGGGCTGTAAGCACAACCCCCACCTGTGGACGTCAGGCCCTCATACCACCCTCATGGAGTCTGTTTCTGACCGCTTACATTTACATTTAAGTCATTTAGCAGACGCTCTTATCCAGAGCGACTTACAAATTGGTGCATTCACCTTATGACTGCTTGAGCAGACACATGCACATTTGTGGCCTGCTGGAGGTCATTTTGCAGGGCTCTGGCAGTGCTCCTCCTGCTCCTCCTTGCACAAAGGCGGAGGTAGCGGTCCTGCTGCTGGGTTGTTGCCCTCCTACGGCCTCCTCCACGTCTCCTGATGTACTGGCCTGTCTCCTGGTAGCGCCTCCATGCTCTGGACACTACGCTGACAGACACAGCAAACCTTCTTGCCACAGCTCGCATTGATGTGCCATCCTGGATGAGCTGCACTACCTGAGCCACTTGTGTGGGTTGTAGACTCCGTCTCATGCTACCACTAGAGTGAAAGCACCACCAGCATTCAAAAGTGACCAAAACATCAGCCAGGAAGTATAGGAACTGAGAAGTGGTCTGTGGTCACCACATGCAGAACCACTCCTTTATTGGGGGTGTCTTGCTAATTGCCTATAATTTCCACCTGTTGTCTATTCCATTTGCACAACAGCATGTGAAATTTATTGTCAATCAGTGTTGCTTCCTAAGTGGACAGTTTGATTTCACAGAAGTGTGATTGACTTGGAGTTACATTGTGTTGTTTAAGTGTGCCCTTTATTTTTTTGAGCAATATATACACATACTGTGACGGCCCCGAATTTTTCTGAACCGTCTCAGTGCAGCTCCTTCCAATAGGGCGCTTTCCCTTTAATTCCCAATTAAATAGCCAGCATCAGCTGCGCAAAAGTGGGGTTGTGATGGAGACGTGACTGAGGATGTGTTCAACCCTCAGTTCCGAAGCTTCTCTATTCCGTTTGTTTTGTTGCCGTTAAACGTGTGTTTTGTAGCCTAAGAGAGTTTACCCAGGATCGGATCCACTCTTTGCGTCCGTGGACTTACACCTCTCCGTTCTTCGTGGCCTTTCTCCGCTGGAGATCTATTGGCGGATTGGATTGTCTGACTGACCACAACCTTTTTGTATACGGTATTTCATTTGTTTTGATGTGAGGTATACTGTGATGATTTATGTAGTTAGTTGTAGTTAGGTGTAGTTGAGGACTTAGTAAGAGTTGATACGCTTTAAGTTCTGTGGTAAAATAATTGTTACATTGGTGGTATGTTTAATACTGGGTTTACGCTACACTGAATGAACGGACAAACATTGCGTGACAGAAGTCACTTGAGTTCCCTGAACTCTACCAGGCAGGACTCTTTTTAGGCCCGAGGTACAGGACATTTCTGGAGGAACCAGAACTCATTGTGTTATGTTATATTATATGTGTGTGTAATCATTGATGTTGTTAATACAACCCACGCAAAATAATATAGTTGTTTTGGAAGTTCTTTCCAATGTTTTAAGGGTTTATGAAAAGTGTATTTCCATCCTGACTTTTACATGAGTCCTTTGTATTGGTGTAGACTTGACGGACCAGATGGGACTCAATTCCCACCCAAACTAAAAGGAGAAACCAATGTTTTCTCTGGTAGGCACAACCTACCTGGCACCCCTATAAATAATAACCTCAAGTCAAAACCGTTACAATACGTATACACACACACACATATATACATACATACATGCGTATGTACGTTTTTAGTAGCGTACAAGCAGGTCAGCAACCAGGTGGAGACTCGTTGAAGCCTGGTGACAGACGGAGTATACATCATGAGACGATGGCTGTAACTGACAGTTAGACTTACAGGTTATGTCATTGTCTTTTGTTTGAATTGTTTACGTGTCCGCTGTGCGGGGGAAATTATAATACAAGCGGAACTACGTAGCTAATACTGTTGTAACGGGGTTCCTTATTGTAGCAACATACTTTTGGAGGGAAGGCAATCCTGCGCTGCGTTAGCTAAGTTTTCATGTCATCGGGTGTAGTTCATAAAGGTTGAAGAGTGTATGTTAGGATGAAGTGTGAATTCATGCCAGGAATAATAAGTGTGAAGTTTGATTTCCTCCCTTCTGTAATAAGCAGCCAATGAGGTATTTTTTTCCTTTATTCATGTGTTTAATCTGAACCCGTTATAACGCCGGTTAAACTGTTATGTATGTAAGCACTTCAGAGTTATACCAAGCTAATAAGTCACTCGTAAGATAAGGTTGTAAGAGTGTGCTTAACTGTATTTTTCATTTACGGTACTTTATAGTTCTCAAGGAAGGTGATAATTCTGACCAAAACTACAGAATAAAGCCGCCAGTTAAAATCAAGGAACGGTTGTGCTCGTGGTTACTGAAGGGAGCTACAATGGCTCCATCTGCTGGACGTGCCAGGTCTCGACGGGCTCTCCACCCAGGACTAATTCGGGCTGATTGGGGAGTTCTTGAGTAATCAAGGGCTGATTGCTAACCAGCTGTACAAGCCCCATAAAGCTGCCAGAAGGGCAGCACACAGGGGAGGACTGGGAGAAGTAAGGTGACTTCCGCGTAGTTGAAGACGGTATCCTGGAGAGGGTCTCATTGGGGAGAACTATCCTTTTCTTTTGATTTATTATTTAATAAACACCCATGAAACAGAGCTAATCATACTCTGTCCGTGTCTGATCTGTGTAAACGTCTTGACCCAACCTCCTGGTTTGCCACAAGATATATATATATGTGTGTATATATATATATATATATATATATACACACACAGTTGAAGTCAGAAGTTTATATACACTTAGGTTGGAGTCATTACAACTCGTTTTTCAACCACTCCACAAATTTCTTGTTAAACCATAGTTTTGACAAGTTAGTTAGGACATCTACTTTGAGCATAACGCAAGTAATTTTTCCAACACTTGTTTACAGACCGATTATTTCACTTATAATTCACTGTATCACAATTCCAGTGGGTCAGAAGTTTACATACACCAAGTTGACTGGGCCTTTAAACAGCTTGGAAAATTACAGAAAACGATATCATGGCTTTAGAAGCTTCTGATAGGCTAATTGACATCATTTGAGTCAATTGGAGGTGTACCTGTGGATGTATTTCAAGGCCTACCTTCAAACTCAGTGCCTCTTTGCTTGACATCATGGGAAAATAAAAATAAATCACCCAAGACCTCAGAAAAAAAAGATGTAGACCTCCACAAGTCTGGTTCATCCTTGGGAGCAATTTCCAAATGCCTGAAGGTACCACGTTCATCTGTACAAACAATAGTACGCAAGTATAAACACCATAGGACCATGCAGCTGTCATACCACTCAGGAAGGAGACACATTCTGCCTCCTAGAATCAATCCCAGAACAACAGCAAAGGATCCTGTGAAGATGCTGGAGGAAATGGGTACAAATGTATCTATATCCACAGTAAAACAAGTCCTATATCGACATAACCTGAAAGGCTGCTCAGCAAGGAAGAGCCACTGCTCCAAAACTGCAATAAAAAAGCCAGACTATGGTTTGCAACTGCACATGGGGACAAAGATGGTACTTTTTGGAGAAATGTCCTCTGGTCTGATGGAACAAAAATAGATCGTTATGTTTGGAGGAAAAAGGGGGATGCTCGCAAGCCGAAGAACACCATCCCAAACGTGAAGCACGGGGGTGGCAGCATCATGCTGTGGGGGTCCTTTGCTGCAGGAGGGACTGGTGCACTTCACAAAATAGATGGCATCATGAGGTAGGAAAATTATGTGGATATATTGAAGCAACATCTCAAGACATCAGTCAGGAAGTTAAAGCTTGGTCGCAAATGGGTCTTTCAAATGGGCAATAACCCCAAGCATACTTCCAAAGTTGTGGCAAAATGGCTTAAGGACAACAAAGTCAAGGTATTGGAGTGGCCATCACAAATCCCATAGAAAACCTGTGGGCAGAACTGACAAAGCGTATGCGAGCAAGGAGGCCTGCCAACCTGACTCAGTTACTCCAGCTCTGTCAGGAGGAATGGGACAAAATTCACCCAACTAATTGTGGGAAGCTTGTGGAAGGCTACCTGACAAATTTGACCCAAGTTAAACAATTCAAAGGCAATGCTACCAAATACTAATTGAATGTATGTAAACTTCTGACCCACTGGGAATGTGATGAAAGAAATAAAAGCTTAAATAAATCACTCTACTATTATTCTGACATTTCACAATCTTAAAATAGTGGTGATCCTAACTGACCTAAGACAGATAATTTTTACCTGGATTAAATGTCAGGAATTGTGAAACACTGAGTTAAATGTAGTTGGCTAAGGTGTATGCAAACGTCTGACTTCAACTATAATATATATTTATATATAAAAGTCACCAGATCAGGTGGGTGAAAGTACTGTACCTGGGAGTAGTCCATTTATCCACAAGAGGTCAATCAGCTGGTCCAGTTGGCTAAAGTTGTACTGGAGTTCTCCTTTGTCAATGCTACAAAACAATACTTTGAATTAGATTAACGCGACATATCACAATGGGATATACAACATAAAGGTCACTTAACATGTACATATTTGATTTACTAACCCACCTCAAGGCCCTAAAGCAGGCACCCCCATACTCACTGTGCTGTGATCAGCTCCAGCATCCAGTGGATCCGAACCTGCTGAATCCCCCCATGGGGGACTGAGCCCACATAGGCCAGGTTCAGCTCCTGGTCCCTGCTCAGGTCATACTGGTTGGACTGGGTGTGTGGAAGAGGGGGGCTGGAGAGGGGAAGAAAGCATGTGTTTACAATTAACTGAGTCGTCGGGCAAATTGAGCCACCCATAGGGAATCCCTGTGTTTACCAAAGTCAATCAGATTTAAAAAAAAAAACAGAAATACACCTTATGGAACAGCGGGCACTGTGAAGAGACACACATACACACGATAAAAACGCACTCTACAAACAGATTTGACATTGTAGATATGCGATAGTAGAGTAATGGCCTGAGGGAACACAGTTAATGCGTTGTGAAAAGTGTTATAGTAATATTTTAACTGCCTTAATGTTGTTGGACCCCAGAAAGAGTAGCTGCTCATGGGGGTCCTAAATAAATACGAATACAAAATAGCCTATGACAAATAGTTTTTTTGCATGTGGTCCTGCCCTTATTTTAATAATAAGGTAGTTTTTTAAAAATATTTTGTTTTAACACTGTTGCAAAGTGGTATTTGACTAACAGAAAGTAGCCATGGAAGGTAGCATAGCCACAAAATATGACTAAACTAAATCAAAAAGGTGCATTATCCTACCAGAAACCAGTGCTCCTCCAGAAATGTTTCAGATGTCCTGATGGCTTTCCGACATCCACTGTGATCTCATATGAAGAGCCTACAGCATTGGGTATTGTCATCAACAATGCAAAGACAAACAAGTTTACAGGATGCATCAAACTGAACATGTTAGCAAGACAGCTAACTCAAGCTACTAACAAAAACGTAGATAAACATAGTCGCATAAGTAATGGCTGCAAATGTTATGACATGTCTAGGAGCTAGGCATCATCCTTGAAATAAAGGAGCATTTTAAATGATACATCTCAGTACTTCAACGATAGCTAGCGAAGTACAGTAGTTTGTTGTCATACGTCAACGTAACAGTTCCGCTCGCTCAGCTGATTATGCCGACGTAAAACTCCAGCGACTTTTACTCTTGCCTACTACATTTCTTCGTAGCATAAAAAAATCTAACTCATGAAACAGTTTCCCAGCTTCATCTGGCACAAATTCTGGACGCTAAAGAGGTTGACATAAATCTTAATTTAGAGGATGGTGACATACAACAGTTGGGTAGTACCTGTTACACCAAGATACCAATGTGGGGAATGGTTTTTGCATGTTGTAAATTCCATCTTCATTAGACAAACTTATTTGTGGAGTTATAAATCTAAAGTTAATTAGAAATATAACAAGTCAACACAAGAACTCTGATAACACCCGTGTAGATGTGGTACAGTTTGTCTGAAATTGACACACACCTTAGCCAAATACATTTACACTCAGTTTCACAATTCCTGACATTTAATCCTAGTTAAAATTCCCTGTTTTTGGTCAGTTAGGATCACCGATGTATTTTAAGAATGTGAAATAATATCAGAATAATAGTAGAGAGAATGCTTTATTTCAGCTTTTATTTCTTCCATCACATGCCCACTGGGTCAGAAGCTTACATACACTCAATTAGTATTTGGTAGCATTGCCTTTAAATTGTTTAACTTGGATCAAACGTTTCAGGTAGCCTTCCACAAGCTTCCCACACTAAGTTAGGTGAATTTTGGCCCATTCCTCCTGACAGAGCTGGTGTAACTGAGTCAGGTTGGCAGGCTTCCTTGCTCGCACACGCTTTTTCAGTTCTGGCCACACATTTTCTATAGGATTGAGGTCAGGGCTTTGTGATGGCCACTCCAATACCTTGACTTGTTGTTGTTGTCCTTAAGCCAATTTGCCAGAACTTTGGAAGTATGCTTGGGGTCATTGTCCATTTGGAAGACTCATTTATGACCAAGCTTTAACTTCCTGACTGATGTCTTGAGATGTTGCTTCAATATATCCACATAATTTTCATACCTCATGAAGCCATCTATTTTGTGAGGTGCACCAGTCCCTCCTGCAGCAAAGCACCCCCACAACATGATGCTGCCACCCCCGTGCTTCACGGTTGGGATGGTGTCCTTCGGCTTGCAAGCCTCCCCCTTTCTCCTTCAAACAGAACGATGGTCATTATGGCCAAACAGTCCTATTTTTGTTTCATCAGATCAGAGGACATTTCTCCAAAAAGTAACATCTTTTTCCCCATGTGCAGTTGCAAGCCGTAGGGTTTGGAGCAGCGGCTTCTTCCTTGCGGAGTGGCCTTTCAGGTTATGTCGATATAGGACTCATTTTACTGTGGATATAGATACTTTTGTACCTGTTTCCTCCAGCATCTTCACAAGGTCCTTTGCTGTTGTTCTGGGATTGATTTGTACTTTTTGCACCAAAGTACGTTCATCTCTAGGAGACAGAACGCGTCGCCTTCCTGACCAGTATGACGGCTGCATGGTCCCATGGTGTTTATACTTGCGTACTATTGTTTGTACAGATGAACGTGGTACCTTCAGGCATTTGGAAATTGCTCCCAAGGATGAACCAGACTTGTGGTCTACATTTTTTTCTGAGGTCTTGGCTGATTTCTTTTCATTTTCCCATGATGTCAAGCAAAGAGGCACTGAGTTTGAAGGTAGGCCTTGAAATACATCCACAGGTACACCTCCAATTGACTCAAATGATGTCAATTAGCCTATCAGAAGCTTCTAAAGCTTGACATTGTTTTCTTAAATTTTCCAAGCTGTTTAAAGGCACAGTCAACTTAGTGTATGTAAACTTCTGACCCACTGGAATTGTGATACAGTGAATTATAAGTGAAATAATCTGTCTGTAAACAATTGTTGGAAAAATTACTTGTGTCATGCACAACCGACTTGCCAAAACTATAGTTTGTTAACAAGAAATTTGTGGAGTGGTTGAAAAACAAGTTTTAATGACTCCAACCTAAGTGTATGTAAACTTCTGACTTCATCTGTAGGTGTGTGCTATTTTGATTGGCTCAAAGGCCATACATTGTTTTGAAAATGGTTGAAGTGTATTGGTATATCAGAAATATAACTCCTCAGGAGTCTGCGAGAGAAACCTAAATACACATTCAAAGGTAAAAAAAAAAAAAAAGCTTTTGATATGAGGACCATTTTCATCAGTTTTGAATTACTTTTGATTTTATTAATGATTTATGCATGGCATGCTTGATTTTGCTTTGTGATTGGAAATGCATTTAAATGCACAAGTTAGGTTAGCAAAACTAGTCATATCTGTGAATGAACAATCATTGTCTGACAGGTGAACGTCCGATATTAATACCTTCATTTTGCTGCTTGGTTCTTTATACCTTTGTTTGGCAGTTCCAGTAAGTGAAAATATACATGATAACCAGATTGAATGTCTTTATTATATTAATCTGTATCCAAGTTTGAGCTATGTGTAAACTGTGTTTTATTGCACTAGCCAGGCCAAATATTGGTTTTGTTTGAAGGATTTTACATTAAGAACCGTTTTTGAAAAATATTGCTTTTCGTGCATTATATTTAGTTTTAACATTCTCATTCATGACCCCAACCATCGATGTTCCAGGATCTAAGTATTATATGGACACAGATGGGTCAGCAGTGAGGAACCATTGGAACCAACCCTCATACCCTAAGCCTATGTACACCATGGATAACATCTATAACCGGTTTCCCAACAACTTGAATCCCTATTCCCTGAATCAATAGTATGTAAACAGATTCTCTGTATCTCCGACTATTGGAGTACAGCCTATCATAATCCCAGAGAGACCAGCCAGTACTCTAACCATAGTCTCTACTCCAGCACCAACCACAGTGACCGAGTGCCAGATACAAGTTGACCTCCACTCGACTGAAACAGAACGCTCATTGCAGAGAACTAAAGTCCAGTAGCTATTATTTAGTAATGGTTCTAGTTAAAACATTGACTTGTTTCTTATTATGTATGACTTTATTTTATCTATGGAGCTTTAATAAATAACTAATAATCAGGGGTTGAACTGATCAAGCGGTTGGGATTTATGTATTTCTTTCAAGGTATCCATACCTCATACACCTTTCAAATTCAGTGCTTTTAAAATCATTATCAGTAATTACTTTTCTCTACTACTAAATCATGTTTAACTTTTTCATACATCATTAACATCAAACATGTTTGGCTATACTAATTGCATATTACTATCTTACCAGCTGTAGAAAATAATCAGAGCCAACATGAAAACAAAATGTCCAACAAACTGCTCTTACATGGACAACATTTATTCAAAAAGTAAAGAGAATCAAGGCCAGAAAGGAATTTAGACTTCATTTACAATAAACTCCAAATTACATTGTTAAACAGTTATACACATCCATTTACACAACCTGTACATACATTTTTTTTACCATAACATTTGCAATTAATGTCAAATAACTTAAATAGTATCTATTTAAAAGTGCAAATCTTTACTCATGAATTTAAAGAAGTCCATGAATAAGACCATGGCAATCCGGGTTGTGGAGTTCACATTTCTTGTACAACAAATAATATGTCAGAGTAGATAACTGTTCTCTTCCAAATCATGCGTGTTCTCCTCATAGAATTAGGAATTCTAATTCTACGGTTCTCTTGCATTATCTGGAATATACCTCAGGCATGTAGTAAGGCAATTCAAGAAGAGTTAAGAAAAACAATCCTATTAATAATATTGAGTAATCCATGTGGTACTAGTGTAATCTGCATCATTATAAATCACAAATCTCATAAACTATTCTACGGCTATACATTATGTATGTATGCATGTAAGGATGGTGGGCGGGGGGCAGTATTACAGGGGTTACAGACTGGTTGAGAACAACAGGGTTGAAAATAGGTGATTCTCCAAGTCACAAGGCATGATTAGGTAAGAATGGTAGCCAATTATTCTGACACTGCAGGGCAGATGAGAGTGAATCTCTACAACCCCCTCTCCAAGGGTAGCTAATGGGGAACCCACACCCGATATTGGCCATACATGCAGCCAATGCAAAGGAAACTGAAAGACTATCACCACAAGCAGGAGATAATATACGACAGTTAAATTCATATTATAAACTGGGTGATTCGGAGCCCCGAATGCTGATTGGCTGAACGCGTGGTATATCAGACCATATACCACGGGTATGACAAATTTGTACTGCTCTAATTAGGTTGGTAACCAGTTTATAATAGCAATAAGGCACCTTGGGGGTTTGTGGTATATGGCAAATATACCACGGCCAAGGGCTGTATTCAGTCACTCTGCTTTGCATCATGCTTAAGCGCAACCCTTAGCCTAGGTATTTTGGCCATATGCCAAACCCCCTTGTGCCTTACTGCTTAATTATAAACTGGGTAGTTTGAGCCCTGAATCCTGATTAGTTGAAAGTCATGGCATATCAGACCATATACCACAGTTAAGATTAAAACATCATTTTTACTGTTCTAATTAGGTTGGTAACCAATTTATAATAGCAATAAGGCACCTCTGGGTTTGTGGTATATGGCCAATATACCATGGCTAAGGGCTGTATTCAGGCACTCTGCGTTGCGTTGTGCTTAAGAACAGGCCTTAACTGTGGTATATTGGACATATACCACACCTCCTCGGGCCTTATTGCATAAATATATTACAGTACATTTCATAATATATTACAGTATATTACAATATATTTAATGTCATCTGTCCAGTTTACTGTTACTGGACAAAAAGCATGGAACTCAGTCTGAAAAAGGTTTAGGCATTACAATAATGTTGTGGGTCAGGAGAATGTGTGTGTGTGTGTGTGTGTGTGTGAGAGAGAGAGATTGGTCTGGTGGCGCAGGACTAGGACTTCTGATCCTCTCCTGCAGCAGACGTGGCTGTGCTCTCCGGCTTAAGGATCTGATAGGTGATGAGATATTCTGGGTAGGCCTGCCAACAAACATGAGACAGTGAAGAGCAATAAGAGCAAATAATAAGTACTGGATTTCAAAGCAAATTTTCCATTGTGGATGCTTTAATCCAGGTCTAGGCTCAAATCTGTGTCTGGGAAACCAGCCCCTAATTTGTAAAACTTCTGCCTGGACTTGCCTTTGAGGGGATAAATAAAATAGTATTCAATTTAAGTCTCACCTGCTCCCCTCTGTAGATTACGTACTCTGCGTAGGCCAGGCCGTTGACGCTGGGCCGACCAATCACAGAGTGGTGTCCAGGGGGGGCGTGGGCCATCTTCATGGCACTGAACTGGAGGAAGGACTTCCCCAGGGTCACACGGCAGAATAACATCTGCCTGGAAGTCACGGAGAACAGGGGTCAAATAATGGTTCAGTAATGAGGTTTCACAATTATCATAGCTCTGATGAAAGCTGTCTATTCATGAGTAATAGCAGTAAACCCTCAATTCACCGAAATATGTGTTCTTTCCATCAATCATGTCTCACCTGTGGCACAGGTAACAGGAGCGGTCTTTGTGAGTGGGGCATCCGGTGCCACCCCCGATGCCATACACATACTGGTTACTCTTAGAGGAGTTCTCAGCAAAGTAGATCCCTGCTCCAAACATCCCTCCGATGTATGCATGCCGCTCGTCAAAGCCTTTGTGGATGATGGCATTTATGAACGGAGAACCTGGAGAACCAAAAGACATGAAACAAGAACAATGTGAAATACGATTGAAATTGATATTTGTAAAAAAATATATATAAAAAAAAATATAACAATAATGACACAGGGTAAACATTTCTCTAGTGATAATCAGTTAAGACATTTTTGTTGTTGAAATAAGGAGCGTGGTTAAAAAAACTTTTTTTTAAAGAACAGGTTGTAATATGATTATGGAATATGTCTTGTTACCATGGAAGAGCATGCGCTCATTGTGGTGGTTATGGTTCTCATCGGAGATCTCCTTCTGGCGGTGTGTGTATCGCTCTCGCAGCTTCTTATTGACCACCTTCTGGATCTGCATGGACACACAGACAGGAATCAATTATAGCCGCAATACCAATAACTTCTAATCTTCCTTCCTTTTCAAAAGATGGGATCAAAATTCCTGAAACCATTGTGCAGGGGTAGGCAACTAGATTCAGCCCGATGCTGATTTTTGTCCGAGTGGATGATCGGGGCCAGAACATAATTATAATAAATTTGTACACTGCAAACTGGCCACAACTAAGCCCAAAAAGAGACAATTTGAAAATAACAGTAATTACATTAAAAACACGAACACGTCTCTTATTTTAACATTTAAAAAAAAATGTATCCACTTGCAGGCAAGTTTTGGGCCGCCTGCTGCCATAGTGCATTCTTAACAACCTATAACTGATCGAGGATGGTATCAAATTGAAGATATGGGTATATTTCTAAAGCCAGCAGCATACCACCCTGCATACCACTGCTGGTTTGCTTCTGAAGCTAAGCAGGGTTGGTCCTGGTCAGTCACTGGATGGGAGACCAGATGCTGCTGGAAGTGGTGTTGGAGGGCCAATAGGAGGCACTATTTCCTCTGGTCTAAAAAATTATCAGTGATTGGGGACACTGCCCTGTGTAGGGTGCAGTCTTTCGGATGGGACGTTAAACTGGTGTCCTGACTCTCTGAGGTCATTAAAAGATCCCATGGCACTTATTGTAAGAGTAGGGGTGTTAACCCCGGTGTCCTGGCTAAATTCCCAATCTGGCCCTCAAACCATCACGGTCACCTAAGAATCCCCAAGTTTACAATTGGCTCATTCTTCCCCCTCCTCTCCCCTGTAACTATTCCCCAGGTCGTTGCTGTAAATGAGAACGTGTTCTCAGTCAACTTACCTGGTAAAATAACAGATATTTATATATCTCAAAGAGATCCATCCTATGAGCAAATGTAGTACTGTAATATAATGTAAAGCAGACCTTGATGATGTTGTATCTGCTGAACACCCCTCCTGCATTGCCTCCATCCCTGTGTTCTCGGATGGTACTTTGCATCTGGAGCAGAGAGAAGAAAAACAAACATGAAATGTCTTAAAACCGTTTTTATCAGCATTCAGACCAGAGTGTGATGAGGTCAACTCACAGAATCACATAGAATATGTACGTACGTGTACATAATATTAGGAACACCTTCCTAATATTGAGTGGCACCCCCTTTTTCCCTCAGAACAGCCTCAATTTGTTGGAGCATGGACTCTACAGGTGTCAAAAGCATTCCACAGAGATGCTGGCCGATGTTGACTCCAATGCTTCCCACTGTTGTGTCAAGTTGGCTGGATGTCCTTTGGGTGGTGGACCATTCTTGATACACACAGGAAACTGTTGAGCGTGAAAAACCTTGCAGTGTTGCAGTTCTTGACACACTCAAACCAGTGTGCCTGGCACCTACTACCATATGCCGTTCAAATCTTTTGTCTTACCCATTCACCCTCTGAATGGCACACAAACACAATCCATGTCTTGTCTCAGGGCTTGAAAATCCTTATTTAACCTGTCTCCTACCCTTCATCTGCACTGATTGAAGTGGATTTAACAAGTCAAGTGACATCAATAATAAATCATAGCTTTCACCTGGATTCACCTGGTCAGTCTCATGGAAAGAGCAGGTGTTCCTAATGTTTTGTACACTCAGTGTATCTCTCTCTGTATGGGTGTACCCACCTCCTCCTCCACTGATTGTCCCTCCTTGTCATCAGGGGCAAGGTCAATGAGGACCGTGCCCTGGTTGGCACAGTGGAATGTTAGGTATGGGTTGGCACCTGGAGAACAAACAAATAACCTGTAAATAAACTTGGTTACATATTGGGTTGGCTTCCCACCTATACTTTCAGGGTGAGTTTCCCACACGTATATTAGGCCTAGCCCTGGACTAAAAATAACTTTCAATAGAGAATCTCCATTCCAGGAATTGGAGGAATAGTCTAAGTATTTGAGGCAGCAATAAATGGGAAAAGCCACTTCAGCTCCTCAGAGATTTCTCGGGAATGTCCTGACCGATGTTCCCTCGCGCAGTAGCTCCGAGACTGCCGCACAAAAAAAATATCAGCCCACGGAGAGAAGCACAAGATTGAACTTCACTCAATTTTCTAGAGTTTTCTCTGTTAGTTAACATTATCAATGTTTCCCTTTACTGTGGCAATTATGATCAAATCAACACAATATTAGCCACTTTAAATGCAACATACCGCAACAAAACAAACTATGAGAGACTTTGTATGCAAAACGATGCAAGAAATGTTGTTGTAGGCAGAACGCATTGGAGTAGGATTCTATTGCATTAATGCACAAGACTCAGCCCGGTGCAGCGTAACCAATCAGAGCTGCAGTAGACCTATATGCAAATAGACCATTGCCATATATGGATCTGGACCATTTACAGTATGAGCGGTCGTGAGAAGATGTGCTTGCTTTGAGATCAAAGCAGGACCTGCATGTAGTCACGTGTGAACATTTAGTTAATATCTTTTGCTAGTTAGTGAGGGGAGTGATTTCTTCCTACATGAGCACAAAACTTTGAAAAGCAAGTCAGGTAAAAAGCTTTTTTTATGTTAAGGGGAAGTGTTGTATTTTGAGACATGCTTGAATAAGTTAAGTAGCCAATAGGCAGAGGGTAGCTAGCATAATTTGTCTGATTCGCTGTAATAAAGGGTATAGGAATAATAATGCATTTTATTTTGCAAAGTGGTTTCTTGCATCAAACAACCTTTTCAGTCACCTCCTTGTCTGAAGGACAAGTGGATAAACAGGTTAATGTCAAGCACTGCATGTTTTTTTCCAAAAGTCTCATGGAATGTAGGCCTACATTGAACACCACATATTGACTGTTTGCTGAATGATAGAACAGCTATTTCCATGTTAAAATGTTATGGGGTGTATTTTCTCCATTGTTTGTCTCCACTCTGGTAGGCTTACATTATGATCAAATAGCCACAGTAGCCTACTTGGCCATTGTTAAAACTATAACTTAAAGCCGGTACAGCCTCAGTGTTCACAGTAAATGTGCGCTGGAAGTTGCACAGAATTTTCACAACGTTCAAGTTTGCGCTCAGCAGACCTGAAATGTATCTTTTGAGGGAATATCTTTTGAGGGAATATTGGTCCAGACCTTGTTGTCCTCCCAGCAGCCTCTCCACTCCCTTGATGAGTTTGTGTCGGTGGCCGTAGGCATTGATCCCAATCTCCTTCAGCTCCTCATGACCCATGTCAGCCAGCACATCCAGAGAGATCTGGGAGAGAACAGGACTTTCAGTACAGAGCAGGGATCCTAAACTGTGTCATGATAACAGCTACTTCAAGAGTGGGAAAAAGACACATGAGATGTCAGACTAATTAGATGCCCTATTAAATAAGTTACGATATAGCATAAAACTCAATCATTAAAACACTCGCCTGTTCTCTCTCAAAGATGTCCCTCAGATGCTCCAGACCCAAGCTCTTCAAGAACTGACTGATGTTCATGTCCAACATTGCCACTGGAATACAAAGAGCAGATTCAGTAAGTGAAATGAATAGGCCACATTGAGTCATCTGTATTGACTTACATGCTGACCACATACATGTTATTCAATAATTTTATCCAAACTGCTCACACACGCGCCAAAATAGAACTTAGTTCTATTTGAGACGCTTGATGCGCTGCAAGTCCCGCCTCTCCCATTTCCTCATTGGTTTTTAGGAGCATATATCCACATGGGTGATTGAAAGATGAACTGAGATTCACACTCCAGTCCAGTTGGTGGTGGTAATGCACCTTAAATTGGTTGCCAACCAATATAAAGTCAGAAGACTGAAGGAGGAGAGACTAGAAAACAAAAACTAGGTGCACACCAGTGCCTGGTCTAGTCAGCATGTTAGACTTCCACCATTGAGTCAAAGCTGTTGACGGAGCTGTTGAATCTACAAGAATATCAAAACAGGTAGAATATCAGCTTCATGCTAAAACCCCGGCCCCAGTTTCGTTCCTGGCTCTCTCTCTACTCACATTCTCCCTCCTTCCTATCGGAGCCTGTGGCCCCGTCGGCCACCCCGGAGGTCCCTGCGGCCCCCAGCTCGTTGAGGGGCCCGGCCAGGTTGTCGATGCTGCTTGCTGCAGACAGGCAGGAGGGCGTGGAGGCCGGGGAGATGACCGAGCCGGCGCTGACCACTGTGGCCTGGGGCTTGAAGCAGCTGGGCAGGGCGTCTGGGGGCATGGCATCCATCAGCAGGGCCCGGATGTCATCAGCCTGAGAGGAGGGCATAATTAGATGGCAAAGCCATATGTGAGAGCTGGTTGTTCTAAAAGTTTGAATTTCAGGCTGTGGACCAAATCCCTAGTTTCTGCTAAGTATGTCAAAATATATAAAATGGGAAAAGTGGTAAGAATATATTATGGTATAGTGCATAAAGATGGCGTCCCCCATGTACTCACATAACAAACGGCTCATTTGCCATGTTCACCGAAATGTATTGTTACTATTTTTTTTGTATGGACATTAGCACAGTATACAGTGAATTCAGATAGTATTCAGACTCCTTGACTTTTTCCACATTGTTACGTTACAGCCTTAATCTACATTTTTTTATCCTCAATCTACACATAGTACCCCATAATGACAAAGCAAAACAGTTTTTTAGAAACGTTTGCAAATGTATAAAAATAAAATGAAAAAGTATTCAGACCCTTTACTCAGTACTTTGTTTAAGCACCTTTGGCAGCAATTATAGCCTCAAGTCTTGGGTATGACGCTAGCAGCTTGGCACACTTGTATTTGGGGAGTTTCTCCCATTTTTCTCAAGCTCGGTCAGGTTGGATGGGGAGTGTCGCTGCACAGCTATTTTCAGGTGGTCTCTCAAGAGATGTTCGATCGGGTTCAAGTCCGGGCTCTGGCTGGGCCACTCAAGGAAAATCAGAGACTTGTCCTGAAGCCACTCCTGCATTGCCTTGGTTGTGTGCTTAGGATCGTTGTCCTGTTGGAAGGTGAACCTTAGCCCCAGTCTGAGGTCCTGAGCGCTTTGGAACAGGTTTTCATCAAGGATCGCTGTACTTTTCTCCGTTCAGCTTTCCTTCGATCCTGACTAGTCTCTCAGTCCCTGCCGCTGAAAAACACCCCCACAGTATGATGCTGCCACCACCATGCTTCACCGTAGAGATGGTGCCAGGTTTCCTCCAGGATGATGCTTTGCATGCAGGCCAAAGAGTTCCATCTTGGTTTCATCAGACCAGAGAATCTTGTTTCTCATGGTCTGAGTGTCTTTCATTGCCTTTTGGCAAACTCCAAGCGGGCTGTCATGTGCTTTTTGCTGAGGAGTGGCTTCCATCTGGCCACTCTACGATAAAGGAATGATTGGTGCTGCAGAGATGGTTGTCCTTTTGGAAGGTTCACCCATCTTCACAGAGGAACTCTGGAGCACTGTCAGTGACCATCAGGTTCTTGATCACCTCCCTGACCAAGCCCCTTTTCCCCTTTGGCCGGGCGGCCAGCTCTAGGAAGAGTCTTAGTGCTTCCAAACTTCTTCCATTTAAGAATGATGGAGGGCACTGTGTTCTTGGGGACTTTTAATGGTGCAGAAATGTTTTGGTACCCTTCCCCAGATCTGTGTCTCGACACATTCATGTCTCGGAGCTCTACGGACAATTCCTTTGACCTCATGGCCTGGTTTATGCTCTGACATGCACTGTCAACTGTGGGACCTTATATAGACAGGTGTGTGCCTTTCCAAATCATGTCCAATCAATTGAATTTACCATAGGTGGACTCCAATCAAGTTGTAGAAACATCAAGGATGATCAATGGAAACAGGATGCACCCAAGCTCAATTTCGAGTCTCATAGCAAAGGGTCTGAATACTTATGTATAAGTTATGTTTTTTATTTTTTAATACATTCTACAAACCTGTTTTTTCTTTTTCATTATGGGGTATTGTGTGCAGATTGATGAGGGGGAAAAATTATTGGATACATTTTAGAATAAGGCTGTTAACGTCATTTGTTTTTTGAAAGTCACAGGGTCTGAATACTTTCCGAATGCACTGTACATGATCCCAATTCTAGCTCCAAGACGGCGGCAATTAGAAAAAAGAGAAAAATTAGATGGTTCAATCTGCCTATAAAATCAGAACTACGTCGCACGCCGTAGTTAAACTGTGGATAGTGTTCAAACGATGGAGTCATATCTGAATTCCTATCTTTATGCACCTTCGCCATTTGAGCAGATGTCTGCCAGTAACAGCAAAAAAACAACACTTCATTTTGTGGCATTGCTAGCTGCTCTAACAGTAAGAGATCAAGGCATGTTACCGTGGCCAGGTCCAGTGCAGTCTGTCCCTCCTGATTCTTCATGGTGGGGTCTGCTCCGTGGGCCAGCAGGAGCGCACACAGCTGGGTCCGGCCCTTTTGAGCCGCCTCATGGAGGGGGGTGAAGGCCCACTTGTCTGTAGCATTCACACACGTGTTGAACTTTATCAGGAGGGCAGCAATGTCCACGTGCTGTAGGAGAGGAGAGACAGGAGAGGAGCAGAGGATAGGAGTAGCAGATGAGACTAAATTAATAACACGATATGACCAGAAACGGATGACATCCACACAGTTACAAAACCTTATAGAAAATCCACACAGCAAATATAAGGAACAAAACACCCACACTGTGATGAAAGTGACCTTGTGGAAAGCTTGTGAAAGCAGTGTGGGTGTTTTGTTCCTTATATTTGCTGTGCGGATTTTCTATAAGGTTTTGTAACCCAAACAATATCTTCTAAGTCATCATCCAAGCTGTTACATAGCATAGGTATTTATGTATTGTCTATGTTATAAAACCTTAGGTCAAACCATACAGCATGTACAATGTCTTCCACGGCCTGGCGTAATATTTGTGCCGACTCACCCCGTAAGAGGCAGCGTTGTGCAGGGGGATGAGGCCTCCTTTGTCCTGTGCGTTGACATCAGCCCCGTGCTCCAGGAGATACTCCGCCACCTCCAGGTTGTTGTAGCCAGCTACAGAGGTGGGACACAAGACGGATGACAACATGAAACATGGCAGTCTACCTTACAAAAAAGCATTAATGAATGAATGTAATGTGTAATAGTATAGCTCCAAATGATCAAAGTGTCCAGGGTTTGATGAGTTGCCTTTCATCCTTTTATGTAAGGGGATCCACTTCTGTTTGGGTAGTAAAAGTTTGTGTCTGGGTTCTACATTAAATAAATAAATTGATTCCACTGCTTGCTATTCAAGGTTTAGGCTGGGTAACTGTAAAGCACTGTGACAACTGTTGATGTAAAAAGTGCTTTATAAAAATATGAAAATGGATTGATTGATTCCATGAATTGATTCTGGTAGGTACAGTACCAGCAAGGTGCAGGGGGGTGGAGTTGCGTCCCTGTGTGTCTCTACAATTGATGTTCTCTGGGCTGCAGAGTTTCTGGACGCGAGCCAGACAGCCCTTTTTAGCAGCATCCAGCAGGGCAGCGTCTCCTCTTAGCAGGTCCTGGATGTCTGTGTCTCCATCCTTCACCATGTCCAGAGGCATATTGCCATCACGGTTCTTCTTGGTGGGGTCTGCTCCATGCTGGAGAAACACACACAAATACATAATCTTGAATGTACATTTAAAAAAAGATGTTCTGTTAAATACTTTGTTCTGGCGCTGAAAATCTCTTTTAGCTATACACATAGCTACAGAGAGACAATTTGGTGCTTTGAGCAAAGTCTATAAAAAGCTATCACAATAAATACTTCCATTTGCCTCAGTATATATAGCCTTATGCCTTTGCGACCTGATCATTTCTGAAGAGTTGATATGAAAGGCACAGCTAGACTAACCTTGAGCAGCAGTTTGCAGATCTCGTATTTGCCCTTGGCAGCAGCCTCATGGAGAGGGGTGAATTTCCAGAGGTCAGCTACGTTCACCGATGCCCCGTGTCTGACCAGCAGCTCAGCCACCTCATAGTGACCATAGGAGCAGGCGTTGTGGAGGGGCACCAGACCACTGCAGGACAGACAGAAGACTAGTTAAACCAGTAAAAGCACAGCGATCCTATAAATTATGTAATTTTATGACTAAAGTTTTCAAGTATTGTATGTATTGAATGCAAAATGTAATCCAATGATAAAGAGGTAGTCAATGCAGAATGAAAGCAAATGTAAAGATATTTATTCAATACAAAGTGAAAGCCTTTTTGCTGACTATCTGAAGTGAAAGCAAACGTCTCAGCAGAGACCTAAGGGAAGACAGAGGTAGTAGGGTGGACTAGTAAGACAACACGGACCCTTTGTCTTTAGCGTGTACGTCAGCTCCATGATGTAGCAGGTCCTCCACCACGGCCACGCGGTTGTAGCCTGCAGCAAAGTGCAGAGGGGTGGAGTGACGACCCTCCAGATCCCGACAGTTCACGTTCTGAGGAGTGCACAGTTGCTACAACACACAGACGTGACAACATAGACGGAATATCAAAGGTGACAGAGGAAGACATCTTGGATTCATGATGTTAGGTCGATGGTTGATGCATGTAACGTGATTAAATTCATGACCCCGAGACGATGTAGCTGATCAGCTTACCTGCACAGTGTCCAAATCTCCAGCCTTAGCGGCTTCCAGAAACCGGTAGTCCACGTCAGAGTTACGAGTTGGAACATTTTCTGTATGAAATGAACCAACATCATGAAATAAAACATACTGGGAAATTTGACAAAGCACTATGCAATATTTATGGGCAAGATAATCGATCATTTCTTTGTTATACATCCTGCAAACTTACCATCACTGCATAGGCTAGATTTAAAGGCCATATGTATGTAATGCATCTTTCATCGAAGTTCATAAAACATCTTAGATGCACACAGGTACCATTGTCAACCCAAATGTAGAGAATAGAATATAAAAAGAGAATCTTTGTATTTAACCCAAGACGCTCTATTACTGTACCATTGAGGATCTGCTGCACGGCCTCGTTGCCCATCTGTGAGGCAGTGAAGCCCTGCAGGGAGACGATGGCAGGGTCAGCCCCGTAGCTCAGTAGTAGTCTGCATGTCTGGATGTGACCCGCCAGTGCTGCCCTGTGGAGGGCCGTCTGACCCAGGGTGTCCACCGCATTCACCTGGAGGGATGGAGGGGGTAGGGAGAAGGACAGAGGGAATAGTCAGTGACAAACAGCAACAGACTCAAAACTAAATGTGATACACTTAACTTCACCCAAAAATATTTTATGAAATATCAGATATGGAGGCTGTGAGCCAGTGAGAGATATGACAAGATAAATTAAATGAAGTAGTATTTGTGAGACTGAAGAAGCCTGCAGGGTGTACCTTGGCTCCATGTTTCTGCAGCACCTCTAGGATGTCGTTGTGTGCTCTCTCAGACGCAACATGCAGGGCTGTCATGAAGCTACAGACAGAAGAGGAGACAGAGGTATCACTTTACTTGTGCTGGAATCAGCCTCAGAGGGTTCTCATTCTGCAGGGGGGGGGCTCCGATACAATGTTATTGGAAACACGGACATGGTGTCTTACTCTTTGTTCTTCTCGTTGATGTTGGCACCTTTACGCAGCAGCAGCTCTGTCACCTGCTTCCGTTTGGGGTGAGGGGAGGCAACGGCACAGTGCTGAAACAGAAGGACAACACCTTCAATGAAATCACTGTATGGAGAGTGTGTGAATGCCTTCAGGTTTTGTGCTTGTTTTTATGGTGGTCATCCTAGGTCATGCATGTCACAAAGGGAGCAAGGTTCTGTATGTTACACAAATGTATTCTGACATAGGATTACATCCAAAATAGCACCCTATTCCCTATATAGTACACTACTTTTGATCACGGCCCATAACTTTTAATATAGGAAATAGGTTGCCATTTGTGACATCCATAGCTGTTGATTATGACGTAACATTAGACGTTATTAGCACTGTGACATTGAGCATCAGCCAGAAGGAACAGGGATGATCTCACCAGGGCTGTCTCATTTGTCTGTGGGTGTTTGAAGCTGATGATCTCCAGAGCCAGAGTCTTCTTCACCTTCGCCATGTCTGCCTCCCGAGCTGCCTGGAGCAGTGAATGACCTTTAAACTCATCTGGATGGCAGAAAGGAGATTGAATGAAAAAGGTTAAATTGAAATGTGAGAAAAGCCATGGGCCCACGCAGACATTCTCATCTGTATATAGTCTTTATGAATTGTGAGAGTAGTCTGTGCACAAGTGTTTATTTCATTATCAGGTATAAAAAGTGTGCACATGTATATTTGTGCATTTGGAAGGTATTTTGCCACAATCTACACACATTAACCCATAATGACAAAAGAAATCATCTGGATTTTATCAAAAATAAAGAACTGAGGGCATCCCGAGTGGCGCAGTGGTCTAAGGCACTGGATCACAGTTGCTAGCTGTGCCACTAGAGATCCTGGTTCAAGTCCAGGCTCTGTAGCAGCTGCCGCGACCAGGGGACCCATCGGGCGGCGCACATTGGCCCAGCATCGTCAGGGTTAGAGGAGGGTTTGGCCGGCAAGGATGTCCTCGTCCCATCGCGCTCTAGGTTCTCCTTGTGGCGGGCCGTGCGCATGCACGCTGACACGGTCGCCAGGTGTGCGGTGTTTCCTCAGACACATTGGTGTGGCTGGCTTCCAGGTTAAGCGGGCCTTGTGTCAAGAAGCAGTGCGGCTTGGTTGGGTTGTATTTCGGAGGATGCATGGCCTTCACCTCTCCCGAGTCCGTACGGGAGTTGCAGCAATGAGACAAGACTAACTACCAATTGGATACCACGAAATTGGAGAGAAAAAATATATATATTTTTATAAAGATTTGAAATATCACATTTACATAATTACTTTTACTCAGTACTTTGTTCAAGCACAATTGGCAGCGATTACAGCCTCGAGTCTTCTTGGGTATGACGCTACATGCTTGGCACACCTGTATTTGAGAATTTTCTCCCTTCTGTGCAGGTCCTCTCAAGCTCTGTCAGGTTGGACGGGGATCATTGATGCCCCACGAGGTGAGATCTTGCATGGAACCCCAGACAGAGGGTGATTGACTGTCATCTTAAACTTCTTCCATTTTCTAATAATTGCGCCAACAGTTGTTGCCTTCTCACCAAGCTGCTTGCCTATTGTCCTGTAGCCCATCCCAAGCCTTGTGCAGGCCTACAATTGTATCCCTGATGTCCGTACACAGCTCTCTGGTCTTAGCCATTGTGGAGAGGTTAGAGTCTGTTTGATTGAGTGTCTTTTATACAGGTAATGAGTTCAAACAGGTGCAGTTAATACAGGTAATGAGTGGAGAACAGAAGGGCTTCTTAAAGAGAAACTAACAAGTCTGTGAGAGCCGGAATTCTTACTGGTTGGTAGGTGATCAAATACTTATGTCATGCAATAAAATGGAAAATAATTACTTAAAAATCATACAAAGTGATTTTCTGGATTTTTGTTTTAGATTCCGTCTCTCAGAGATGAAGTGTACCTATGATAAAAATGACAGACTACATGATTTGTAAGTAGAAAAACCTGCAAAATCGGCAGTGTATCAAATACTTGTTCTCCCCACTGTAGGTGTCTGGTTAGACTGTAAACTCTCCTTCCAGACTCACATTAAGCATCTCCAATCCAAAATTAAATCTCGATTCGGCTTCCTATTTCGCAACAAAGCATCCTTCCCTCATGCTGCCAATCATACCCTCGAAAAACTGACCATCCTACCGATCCTTGACTTTGGCGATGTCATTTACAAAATAGCCTCCAACACTCTACTCAACAAATTGGATGCAGTCTATCACAGTGCCATCCGTTTTGTCACCAAAGCCCCATATACTACCCACCACTGCGACCTGTACGCTCTCGTTGGCTGGCCCTCGCTTCATACTCGTTGCAAAATCCACTGGCTCCAGGTCATCTACAAGTCTCTGCTAGGTAAAGCCCCGCCTTATCTCAGCTCACTGGTCACCATAGCAGCACCCACCCGTAGCCCGCGTTCCAGCAGGTATACCTCACTGGTCACCCCCAAAGCCAATTCTTCTTTTGGCCGCCTCTCCTTCCAGTTCTCTGCTGCCAATGACTGGAACGAACTGCAAAAATCACTGAAGCTGGAGACTCATATCTCCCTCACCAGCTGTCAGAGCAGCTGACAGATCACTGCACCTGTACATAGCCCATCTGTAAATAGACCATCCAACTACCTCACCCCCATACTGTATTTATTTATTTATCTTGCTCCTTTGCACCTCCATCTTCTGCACATCTACCATTCCAGTGTTTAACTACTATAATGTAATTACTTCGCCACCATGGTCTATTTATTTCTTACCTCCCTTATCCTACCTCATTTGAACACACTGTATATATACTTTTTCTACTGTATGTTTGTTTATTCCATGTGTAACTCCGTTACTGTGTGTGTCGAACTTCTTTGCTTTATCTGGGTCAGGTCGCTGTTGTAAATGAGAACTTGTTCTCAATTAGCCTACCTGGTTAAATAAAGGTTAAATAAATAAAAATTGGTGTGCTGTACCTTTTATTCTCCACGCATAGTGTTGTGTGTTCCTTACAAACAACTCAACTGTAGTTTAATCTGTCCACAGAATATTTTGGCAGTAGTGCTGTGGAACATCCAGGTGCACATTTGCAAACTTCAAATGTACAGCAATTTTTTGGACAGTAGTGGCTTCTTCTGTGCTGTCCTCCCATGAACACCATTCTTGTTTAGTGTTTTACGTATTGTAGACTCGTCAACAGAGATGTCAGCATGTTAGAGATTTCTGTAAGTCTTTAGCTTACACTCCAATTTTCTTCTTAACCTCATTGGGCTTTCTGTGCTGTGATCTTGCAGTCATCTTTGCAGGACGGCCACTCCTAGGGAGAGTAGCAACAGTGCTGAACTTCCTCCATTTATAGACCATTTGTCTTACTGTGTACAGATGAATATCAAAGCTTTTAGAGATACTTTTATAACCATTTCCAGCTTTATGCAAGTCAACAATACTTAATCTTATGTCTTCTGAGATCTCTTTTGTTCGAGGCATGGTTGACATCAGGCAATGCTTTTAATGAATAGCAAACTAAAATTTTGGGCAAGGCAGCCCTAACCTACATCTCCTCCAATATCGTCTCATTGATTGGACTCCAGGTTAGCTGACCACTGACTCCAATTATCCAAAAGCTAAGTCATTAGCCTAGGGGTTCACATACTTTCCTCCAACCTACACTGTGAAGTTTAAATTATGTATTCAATATAGACAAGAAAAATAAACTAATAACACACAAATTTGTGTAAGCACACTATGTTTGTCTATTGCTGTGACTTAGATGAAGATCAGATCAAATTTGATGACCAATTTATGCATAAATCCAGGTAATTCCAAAGGGCTCACATACATGCATACCGTGGCAAGAAAAAGTGTGTATGCACCTATGTATGCACATATGTGTTCTCTCCAGTCTCCCACTGAACTCACAGGTTAGTCTCTCTTTGAGTTCGGGGGTGGGGGCCATGTCCACGGCGCTCTTGCTGTGGCAGTTGAGAAGGGTGGGGTCGGCACCATGACTCAGCAGCAGCGAACACACCTCCACACGGTTCTTAGATGCAGCCTCATGGAGAGGAGTAAACTGCCACAGGTCCATGGCATTCACACACGCTCCATGCTGTAGACAGGAGAGTTTATTAATTGTTCTCCATCAATAAAACCAACATTCTACAATTGTCTAATTAAAAGGGGCATCAATGGCGGGTCCACAGAAATCAATTTTGTAAAAAGAACTAGAATCTTTTAGAGCCCTTACCTTGAGCAGAAGCTCTGTGACCTCAAAGTGTCCATAGGAGCAGGCGTTGTGGAGAGGGACCAGGCCACTGCCAGAGAGATAGTCATTCAAATGAACAGTTCTTGTATTCTATGAATCTGTGGTTGAGACGCTTCTCAGCTGAGAATGGTCTCAGACGAAGAAACAGTGGAGGAAAACAGGCCTTCAATGGAACTGTATTGAGTTTGGTCTTACCCTTTGTCCTTGGCATGGACGTCTGCCCCGTGCTGCAACAGTAGCTGGACGATACGGACTCGGTTGTAGCCAGCCGCCAAGTGCAGTGGGGTGGACTGGAAGAGAGGACATGTCATTAGACACACAGAGCTCAGAGTCAATGCACATCAGGACACACTGCCTTCAGGGAGCCAGAGAGTGAATGGCTGATTATGCTAGGAAGCAAATTGCATGGACGAGCGGTCTGAGTTCTCATTGCAGTTGAATGGTGGAAGGATGCAAGCTCAGAATGGTTAGAGTATTACACCCCAAAACAAAATCAACCTGTTCTCAACCGCCCTGTCTATGCAAGTCTGACAGAAGTCTCAGATGATCAATCTTAAAATATATTTCTTAGGCCGCACACTAACGCTTGCTTACCTCAAACAAGTTATGAAAAATGGAAATCTGACTTGTCCCTCAACTACACCCCTTCCTTCCTAAACATAATATACAGGAGGCTAAAAAGATGGCTACGGTTTGAATCTACTGTTTATTCATAAAAATATGTTGTGTAGATCTGTTTGGCCATTCCAAATCACATGGTGCCTATGTGAGCCAAGCATAATAATGTTAGTGTACACAAAGCTGTGGAAAAGTTTTCCACCCAGGAGTTTAGCAACAGTTTACCTCACAGACAGAAAGGAAGAAACAGTAGCATTCATGCACTGGTAGGTATCAAGACAAAATAAGACCACTGAACAACTCAGACAGGACAGACTAACAATATCATTCACGTTTGATGAAGGCAATCACACGGAAAGAAATCGAATAATACAAAAAGCATGAGCAGCAACGACGGCACAGCACTTAAAGATGAGGAATTATATTTTTTCTTCAACCAAGGAATATGACCCATTCAAGACGAGACAAGCGGACAGTGTCAAATCACAAACATACAATATAGTACAAGAATCAATTGACAAAATGCAGGTGCAGGCATCCAGACATGCACATGTGACCAAAACAGAAAAGTCACAGTCCTACAATAAATATATTGATTGAAGAGCAAGAAGTGATTGAAACTTAGCAGAGGTGGGAGTGTGTAAAGTAGTTAGGAGTGCAGAAAGGGGAGGGTGGCACTCTGGAAAAGCAGGCAATGTGGTATATTCGAGCTCCTTTCCAAAACCAACGAGCGAAGCGGGCCGTGGCCTCAGAACCACTTACTCACCTCCACCACACACACACACACCAGACCTGGGTTCAAATAGTAGGTTGGCCCACCTGTTTTCTTTTAAATCCTTTCAGCATGTGATTGAGCCTTGCTGGAGTGCTTGATGGGCATGGTTTTGGTAGTCAACTTTGGGGACTATTCCATCTGTACCATCGCAGCAGGAAAGCTCAAATCAAGCACAGCTAATGTATTCGAAAGACAACAAATACGATTTAAACCTAGGTCTGGCACACAAACACCCCCACCCACACACATATTCACAGGACAGGAGCATTGGGGTGGGAAATATGAACGTGACCAGTAGACCCATTTCCATGATGCGCAATTACAAGTGAGAGCCAGCGTATTGGTCAAATAAAACATGGATTAAAGAAAAAAAATACAAAATCACAACAGTGCAACAATCAGGTGGCAGTTATCGAGAAACTTACCAGCATTTTTTGGGATGTTGACTGATCGACAATGTTGCCAGAGTCACAAAAAACAAAACAAATTACAATTTTAGTATTTTTATTTCACAGCAAAAAATAATACTTTTAGCCTATCACCCTTTAAAGTGAAGTGAGAAACACACCGGAATTAACCATTCATATAAATTCAGTGACACCAGGTACAATGAGTACACAGCTTTAGGGAAATGTGACTTAATAAGGCAGACAGGCTGCCTGGTTATCCCCTCGGGAAAAGCCAAAGTGCTTATCCTACACCCACACAAGTCCTCAGACTGGCACAGGCACACGGAGGCGCAGGGAGTGAGTGCTTTGTTGTCACCACAGTGTGCCCAAGAGTCTTCTTAACAAAACGGCCCATTCATACAAACCCAAACAAAACAGATGGAGGAGACGCAGTTATGATAACATTTAGTTGTTGTTGAGGATTTCCTAAATGTCAGTTAGGAACAAGGTAATGTGCTTGGAAAACCTAAATGTCAAAGAATAATGAGTAGGATTTTAAATTATACACTTTAGGGACCAGGTTAGCCAGAGTGAATTATGATGACAGAAAAATACTGCTCATCCTAGCCAATAGACTCTAGATTATGCATTATTCAAAATTATGAAAAGGAGAAAGATATGGTTTCTTGCCAACTCAGAGATGAATTCTAGCTTTTTGGCAATAACTTCTCTACTCATGAGAATGCATTGGGGGTGAAAAACTGAATAATTAAAACTAGTGCCAAACAAGACGAGGGGTAAATACAATTACAAATGAGCAAAAACTATTCCAATTACCAATGCAAAGTAGAGCCTTGACTTTAAGTACACTTTCCTCAGACTGAAGTTAATTGTCAAGTCATGACACCCTGAGTGCTCTGGTGAAACAATATCATCTGATCCAAACACTAAACTAATCAACAGCTAATAACAATGCAAAGATGAAAATAATCCTAAACAACCATCCTATTACCACAAAGCACTCATGACAGTAAGCCAATGACCATGTTCACATGTGCAGTATTCTGGATAGTAGCTCATATCCTGCTAAAGGTCTTTTGGGATAAGCCGTGTACTTTCACCTTCAATATCCCACTCACGAGTATCCCTGTATCTATGAATGAACAAAATATTCATAATTTAAATTCATAGGGGTTAAATGGAATACTAACTGAAATATGGACATGGACTGTAGGACTATAACCTCACATGCGGCGTGATATCCTATTAACTCCTGCAGAATTAAGTTTTATTGTTTTTAACAACAAATGTTTATTTTGTCTCAAACAGGAAAATATGATTTCTTTCAGCATCTCGAGAAAATGCGAATGAGTGTGTCATCTTCGACACTTATGCAAGCAGACAGTATTTCAACCACATACAATTTGCACCCAAGGCGAATTGAAGTCTTATCGGAAACGTGTTTCATAGTCCTCAGCTATACATTTCCTTAAAATCGGTCAAACTGATGACATTAGGACATTTTGCACAAGACCAATCTTTAGTGTTTTGAAGTTATTGCGTTTTCTCCTCAGCTCCTAAACGAAACAGACAACTTAACCAATGTTAACCAGGTTACTAATGCATGAATTCTATCGATGCAAGACATTCTGGTGAGCACTACTTTATTTAGTCTTCTGGTGCAATACGTTGACAGAGAAGAAGCTGCGTGTATCTAACTGTAGTTGACAAACAAATTATAAGCAGAAACTTATAGGCTATATAGCCAGTAGGCTATATGGTCCAGTACAGAGTATCAGCTAAATAAATTCTGGAATTATGGTTGATCGAATTCCGCAGGTAGCCTACATTTTGAAGTGATTTGTTTGACAATGAGAAGAAAACATCGCCCAACACCCATGAAATGTGAAACTAAGCCTGCGCAGACTGTGAAAAACAACAGTAAATGGGATAAGATGTTTACATGCCACAGTATCCCACCTAAGATCAGCAAATCCCAGGCAACTTATCCAGGTTTCGCATAACCAGGATACAAGCCTTTTCAGGTTATTGTAAACGGGATATGATATTTATATGCGTCAACTCAAACAATACATGAGTATCCCGAATAATGAGATATTAGTGTGCATGTAAACGTGGTCAGTGAAAGTTCTAGAGATTCAATGCATTAAGCTAAAATTGAATTTACATAACATATACACGCTACAATCCATGTCTCCAACTCCGGTCCTCGAGTACCCCCAACAGCACATTTTTGAAAACCTGATTCAATTTTGTCAAGGGCTTGATGATTAGTTGACAAGTAGTATCAGGTGTGCTTGTCCTGGGCCACAAATATTTTTTTTTATTTATTTTTTTTACTGTTGGGAGTTCTAGGACCAGAATTGGGAATCACTGTACAACATCATGGTTTAACAACCCTGTCCTCACCCCACCCCCCAGATGTTTCACATTTTGGTTTTAACCCTAAACTGACACACCTGATTAAATTTGTGAACTAATCATCAAGCCTTTGACTAATTGAATCAGGTGTGCCAGTTTAGGGTTAAAACAAAACAACCCTGTGGAGAGGGTTGGGAAACTCTGCACTACATGATAGAATATTAATGATGTGATAAACATGACCAACTATTCAAAAACAAAGATCTGAGAGCTTCAAGCTAGTATATTCAAATAACAGCTTTGATAGGTAAATTTGATCGATATTGGCAACAACTTGGTTATAGCAAATGTTTGATGTGCAGAAGACCGAGGATCAGTGTTACTAGAATTAAGGGGTAACTGAGGGACCCAAATAAAAGTGAAAATATTTCCTACGAAAATCTATCTGCAAAATCGATTTGGAGCAATAGCTAAACACTGAAGGAGTAGAAACAAAAATACTAATTATCCATATTCTATTAAACTGTTTGAAAATGAAAACAGGGAATGGTTAAATAGGGTAACATACATTTATATACAATGAAAAGGATTACATTTCAACTACAATCACAGAAAATATTTGGTCCAAAATGGGAAAACCCGTGTTGATATCACTGTTAAATCAGTACAGTATATAGAGAATATGGCCTGGGCAGAAGTTGGTTCAAGTCAAAGCGCCCCCTGCCTAAATCCAATCCAATGACAAATCCTCTTCATAGTGTTCTACATATAATAATCCGCCTAGGATGAGATGGTGTTTTTAATCCCTACACAAGTGACTGTTTTGGAATGTAGGCTGAAAACACAGTCTCTCTCCAGACTTTTCTTGCCATTGGTCACACCAATCTTTAGAACAAATCAAGCATATGCTACAATATTATACAACATTAATATAAAGTGTGGGCATGTAATGTTGTGGAGGCGATATCCTTCTTACCTTGCGGCCATCACTGGCATGGCAGTTGACATTTAATGGGGTCAATAGTGCCATCAGCTTCTCTTCATTGCCACTCCTGTAGCACACAGTTCATAAGAGAACAGAAGAGAAAATATTTTGTATTAGAAAATTATTAAAGATGTGGTAGGTAGCCTAATACTACAAACAGATCACTCCAATGAAACAAGTCGATAAAGATACTCACCTTGCCGCTTCCAAGAGTTCATCTTTCTTATACTCACCTGAATACAAAATATCAGGTTAGAACAGCACAGAGTTCCAAGTCAAGACAAGCCATGATTCAGATAAAAGGTTACCGTCCTGGGCCCAGTTTCCCAAAAGCATCTTATGGCTAAGTTAATCATTAGAATGATAGGATCCTATGGTTCCAATATTCATTTTGCCTTAAGATGCTTTTGGGAAAGCGGGCCCAGGTCGTTGCAGTCACGTAAAATACAATATACAACATAGGAACGTATCCAATGTAATGGGGGAGAGAATTGGCTGAAAGGGAGTAGTTGTATGAAACTCACCGGTGAGCACAGCCTTGGCAGAGGGGTCTGCCAGATCCAGAGCAGACTTGCCATCCGTATTACGGATGTTGGGATCAGCGCCATGCTGGAGAAGCACTGTGTGAAGGAGACATAGGAAACTGTCATTTTAATTCAATTATAGTCTTATACCTTGCACAGTTTACAGTACTTTAACATACCTATAGTAAATCACCTTAGTAAAGTCAATTCTACATCTGCATTGCTTGCTTTTTGGGGTTTTAGGCTGGGTTCTGTATAAGCACTTTGTGACATCTGCTGATGTAAATTGGATTGATTGAATATTGTCAACATAACATTTCCTGGACAAATGACCAGGGTTTAAGAGTGTTGAAAGACAAAACTGTATATTTGGGTGCAGTAACAAGGCACTGGGAGCGGCAATATTCCATGTGCAGGTATTTGAAGTACAGCTATTCTTAAGTTTAGGATGTGCATGTCACCCTCCATCTTCAGACAATTTATTTTTGACATCCACCCTTACCGATGCACACGTCAATTTTGCCCTTGATGGCTGCCTCGTGCAGAGGTGTGTAGTTCCAGTTGTCCCGTGCATTGGGGTCTGCACCTTGGCACAACAGTAGACTGACCACCTCAGCGTGGCCAAAGGAGCAGGCATTGTGCAGGGGGATGAGGCCACCATCGTCTCTGGCGTGCACATTAGCTCCAGTCTGTAAGAGGTGGTCAACCACATCCTTCCGGCCAAAACCTGACACAATGACAGACAAAACATGATCAGTGCATACATGGTGACAGTAATCCAGGCTGTATCACATACGGCCGTGATTGGGAGACCCATAGGGCGGCGCACAATTGACCCAGCATTGTCCAGGTTTGGCAGTCATTGTAAACAAGAATTTGTCCTTAAACTGGCTTGCCTAGTTAAATAAAGTTTAAATTACCCCAAAAAATGTCATGTCAGTTCTATGAAGAAAAAAATATATAATAACAGAGCATAATATTAACAACCAAACTACTTTTTAGCAGTTCCTCTTGAACATGGTTTCCCAAACTCGATCCTGCGATCAAGGCACGTTTTGGTTTTTGACCTAACACCACATTACTGATTCAAATAATCAAAGCTTGAAGAGTTGGTTATTAGAGTCAGCTGTGTAATACTATTGCAAAAACGACGAGTGCACCCTGCATTGGCCCCAGGACAGAGTTTGGGAAACCATGCTCTAGAATGCCAAAAAAGGTATGCATATTTTGGTTACAGCCCTGGAACAGAACGGATTCAACAAATCACCAACTATTGATTTAGTGAACCAGAGGTATGTTAGTGCTGGGTTGGAAACAAAAAGTACACACTCTGGGGTTCACCACGGATTAGCTTGAGAAACACCCAAAAATGCACGTTTGTTTACCTTTAGCTAGTAACAACGAAGGCTGAGAGACTGAGGCCTTCTGTCCCTATCGGTCTGTGTACCAAACTGTTTTTAGTATTAGCTAGTTAGCCAACTAAGCTAGCTGTTTTCGATGGGCCTTGATATTGGAAAAGTAGTTAGCTAACTAACAGAAGCAAATTAAATTAGCATTCGTAATTAGTTACAGTATAGTAGCTAACTAATAACTAGTTATCCATTCTCGTCGTGGCACACCAGCATTTTGATATTTTTCACAAGCACGATGCGACGTTTGAAAACACTCCAACCTGCCAGCTCGCGCTGACAACACAAAAACAAAGCTTGTTAGCGCTATCTTAACTAACCAGCAGCGAAATGCAGAGGGGTAGATTTTCGTCCGGCCATGTCCTTCGCATTCACATTCACCGAGTCAACAAGTCTCTTCACCCGGGACACATCTCCATTCCGACAGGCCTCAAATAGCTCCCTGAAAGCTCCACCGATCCCACTACCGTCGCCAGGGGTCGTGCCTCCTGAACCCGGGCTCGAGACACTACTACTCCCTCCGCCGGAGGTTGTTGTGGTCGGACTTGTGCTGTTCCCACTGCTGAGGGCCGAGGTTTGAAGATCCGGGGAGGCCGAAGGATTCTCCATGCCCGTGCTGCATCCACGCTCACCATCCGGAGGCACTAACGTCGCTGTCACAAGATCAAGCGAGGGAGATCCTGGCGGACTTACCGAAAGAGAACAGTTTCGTGGCGGAGATAGCAGGTTGCCCTGTTGTTGCTGCGATGAGCGACGAGACACCGCCATTTTCGCAGCAGCTCTCAAGTCAGACTAGAGAGAAAGAGGCGAAAGCGAGAATGATAAATCGGCCCAAAATCTGTCTTCTCCAGCAGGTGGCGTTTTTTGTCTCTCGCAGAGTGAGGTGTTTGTGTGTGTAGGAACAGTGGCAAGAAAAATTATGTGAACCCCTTGAAAATACCTGGATTTCTGCATAAATTGGTCATAAAATTTGATCTGATCTTCATCTAGGTCACAACAGACAAACACAGCCTGCTTAAACGAGTAACACACAATTATACGTTTTGAAGTCTTTGTTGAACACACCATGTAAACATTCACAGTTCAGGGTGGGAGAAGTATGTGAACCCTTGGATTGAATAACTAATTGACCCTCCTTTGGTAGCAATAACCTCAACCAAACGTTTTCTGTAGTTGCAAATCGGACCTGCACAACGTTCAGGAGGAATTTTGGACCATTCCTCTTTACAAAACTGTTTCAGTTCAGCAATAATCTTGGGATGTGAACTGCTCTCTTGAGGTCATGCCACAGCATCTCAAATCGTGTTGAGGTCAGGACTCGAACTGGGCCGCTCCAGAAGGCATATTTTCTTCTGTTGAAGCCATTCTGTTGTTGATTTACTTCTGTGTTTTGGGTCGTTGTCCTGTTGCATCACCCAACATCTGTTGAGCTTCAACTTACTGCAAAATGTCTTGATAAACTTGGGAAACAATTTTTCTGTCAATGAAAGCTGTCCAGGCCCTGAGGCAGCAAAACAGCCCCAAACCATGATGCTCCCTCCACCATACTTTACAGTTGGGATGTTTTGCGAGGTGTTTTGTATGGAGGTCATTGGTAGAATTTTCTACCAATGTCAACTTCTGGAGATCAGTGCGGCAATGATTTATGGTTCTGAACGGTCTGCAAGCGTTATCGCGCTAAAGAATCATTTCAAATGAAGTATTGTGCTTTCTGACTGTGACCCTTTTGGACACTTTATTTTTCTTGTTGTCAACTGTAACATTATTATTACCACCACCATGTATGGGTACAATTCCACACTTGATAATGATCAGTTACTTGAATCTTTGGAAAGCGTATTCTCTATTGGCTAACCAAGTTCCCTAATGCTTTACTTACAGTAGGTGGGTTTTTTAATACTTCTCCAACTAATTGAATTGATAGATGGCCTCCGGAACAGTCCACTTCCATGAATACAAGTTTGGGGCAGTTTATGGAAAGGTTTGATATTAGAGATATTTGGAACAGTCCACTTCTATGAATACAAGTTTGAGGCAGTTTATGGAAAGATTTGATATTAGAGATATTTGGAACAGTCCACTTCCATGAATACAAGTGTGGGGCAGTTTATGGAAAGGTTTGATATTAGAGATATTTGGAGAGTAAAGTTTCCTAATGACAAGTCTTTCACTTGGAGTAATAAGGCACGCTCCAGACAATCACACAGATTTTTGGCTGGTGTCTAAATGTTTGGATAAACAGGGTATTTCTGTTAACATCCTTGCCACTCCCCTTACTGATCATAGAACTGCAAAAATCGCTGAAGTTGGAGACTTATCTCCCTCACCAACTTCAAACATCAGCTATCTGAGCAGCTAACTGATCGCTGCAGCTGTACATAGTCTATTGGTAAATAGCCCACCCATTTTCACCTACCTCATCCCCATACTGTTTTTATTTATTTACTTTTCTGCTCTTTTGCACACCAATATCTCTACCTGTACATGACCATCTGATCATTTATCACTCCAGTGTTAATCTGCAAAATTGTAATTATTCGCCTACCTCCTCATGCCTTTTGCACACATTGTATATAGACCCCCCTTTTTTCTACTGTGTTATTGACTTGTTAATTGTTTACTCCATGTGTAACTCTGTGTTGTCTGTTCACACTGCTATGCTTTATCTTGGCCAGGTCGCAGTTGCAAATGAGAACTTGTTCTCAACTAGCCTACCTGGTTAAATAAAGGTGAAATAAAAAAATAGAGCTATTTATATTGACATTAAACTTTTTCTCTGATAATGGCCTTGGCAGAGCATCCTACTGGAAGATTAATAGCTCTATAATATAGGAGTATTCTTGCCAAGACGAGGATAGCTGAAGAAGAAAGTGTTATTACAAAGATCACCTCTACTTCAAAAGCCTGTTGAAAGCTCTGAGGACAAATCTGTTCTGTTTGAGCTACAACACAAGTTGATGATATGTATAAACTGAAAGCAGAGGGAGCCTTTGTCAGATCTAGGAAGAAGTGGCTAGAGGGTGAACAAAATTCATAGTTTCATGTTAGAAAAATACCACAAGTAAATATTAATGGTCTCATCACATATGATCCCAAATTAATCTTTAACTTTAGTTGCAACTTCTACAGGAATTTATATAGTTATTGTGAGGTTTCCTCACCTCTTTTTTTGACTCTCTGGGGGATGTGAAATCAATTGGGGAGGCTGAAAGGGAACAGTGTGATGATCCTATTATAGTTGAAGAGATCATTTCTTCTATTGAACACCTTAAAAATAATAAGTCTCCTGGGACTGATGGTATATCTGCTGAGTTTTACAAAACGTTTTCTCAACAGTTGGCCCATTTCTGTTGGTCTTTTCTGAAAGCATTGCAAATAATGCTCTCTCCCAGTTTGACTCAGTCTGATTACATTAATCCCTAAGCCCAAGAAAGACTTGTTTCTGCTCGATAATTGGCATCCAATCTGTCTGCTCAATAACAAACAAAAAATATTAGCCTCCAATACTGAAGGCAGCATTGGAATCAATTATAGAGCCGCCCAATTTGGCTTCATGAGGAATAGACATATCTAATAATATCCGACTGGTATTAAACCTTTATAGACTATTCTGATCTAATCTTCAAAGATAGTTTTGTCTTCTTAGACTTTTATAAAGCCTTCGATACAGTGGAACATGAGTTTTTATTTCTCTCCCTTGAGAAATTTGGTTTTGGGGAATTATTTTGTAGTACTATTAAAACTCTTTATATGAATGGGAACAGTTCAATTAAATTAAAGCATGGCACTTCTCCTAGATTTGATTTGAAAAGAGGAATTAGGCAAGGTCGCCAAATTTTACCTTACCTCTTCCTGCTTGCAACCCAACTTCTTACAAGTTTTGTTAAATCCAGCAATTGATAATGCATGGCCCCACGAAGCAAGGATCTGTACACAATTCCTGGAAGCTGAGCATGTCCCAGTTCTTACATGGCCTGTATACTCACCAGATGTGTCACCCATTGAGCATTTTTGGGATGCTCTGGATCGACGTGTATGACAGCGTGTTCCAGTTCCCGCCAATATCCAGAAACTTCACACTGCCATTTGAAGAGGAGTGGGATAACATTCCACAATCAACAGCCTGATCAGGTACTTGAATTTTAGCAACCAGGAAATGCCGCCGCGATGTCTGCATAGTGCTTCTTTAAACGATCAACTGTGTACTCTCATGCCGATTTGTTGCAAAACATTTGTCTGTTGCAACAAACCGTTTAACAGAAAACATTTTGCAACAGTAGTTTATTGGACAAATTTAGGTAGGTCCCTGTGTTTTTCCGTTTCGTTCTTAAACGGTTTCTGCTGCAAGAGGTAATGAATATACCCCAGGCCTGTGCCTACACACCTACAGAGAAGGGACATCACAGCTAATGGACTATCAATACATTCAAGTGGAAAGCTTTTTGATCACTTTGACATGCAGTACATTGGGGATGGCCCCACAAACATTCTGTAAAAAAAAAATTAAAAACAGGTTAAGAACTTTTCCCATCCACACAAATGTATCTGGAGCAACAAAACCAAACACAAAAACTACTATGGTTGGTGTTAAATTAAAATACTTTTGTCACACCTAGATCAAAAATATACTGATTTTTATTTTTTCAAATCAACATTTTATTGGTCGCACACATATTTAGCAGATGTTATTATGGGTGTAGCGAAATGCTTGTGTTTCTAGCTTCAACAGTGCATTGGTATCGAACAATACACACATTTAAAAGTAAAATAATGGAATTAAGAAATATATACATATTAGATCGAGCAATGTCGGCGTGGCATTGACTAAAATACAATAGAATACAGTATATACATATGAGATGAGTGAAGCAGTATGTAAACATTATTTAAACATTAATAATGGAACACTAGTAACTTTAGTAAAGTGGCCAGTAATTCCAAGTCTATGAAAATGGGGCAGCAGCCTCTAAAGATGCAGGGTTGCGTAACGGGGTGGAAGCCGAATAGTGATGGCTATTTAAGTCTGATGGCCTTAAGACAGAAGCTGTTATCCAGTCTCTCGGTCCCAGCTTTGATGCACTTGTACTGACCTCGCCTTTAAAATGTTTACAAACTGCTTTTCTCATCTCTTATGTATATACTGTATTCTATTTGGGTCTTTTATTAGAATCCCCATTAGCTGTTGCGAAAGAAGCAGCTACTCTTCCTGGGGTCCACACAAAACATGACAAGATACTAAAACAAGAACAGCTCAAGGACAGAACTACATCAATTTAAAAATGGCACACATAGCCTACATATCAATACAAACAGAAACTATCTAGGTCAGTGGAGGATGCTGAGGGGAGGTTGGCTCATAATGGCTGGAATGGAGCAAATGGAATAGAACATAGAAACCATATGTTTGATCTTATTCCACTCCAGCCATTACCACGAGCCCATCCTGCCCAATTAAGGTGCCACCAACCTCCTGTGATCTAGGACACATAGGGGGGAGGCGTTGCTGTGAGGTGTTGCTTTATGTTTTTTGAAACCAGGTTTGGTGTTCATTTGTGCAGTATGAGATGGGTGTTTCATGCAATAATGTCTCTATGTAATACCATACGCTTTCTTGACTTTGCTCAGGATTTGGGGACTGTGAAAAGACCCCAGGTGGCATGTCTGGTGGGGTGTGTGTCAGAGATGTATAAATGCAACAATTAACGATTTCTTTATGAATCTCGCTTTGTGCATGGGGGCATTGTCATGCTGAAACAGGAAAGGCCTTTCCCAAACTGTTGCCACAGTTGGAAGCACAGAATCGTCTAGAATGTCAGTGGTGTAAAGTACTTAAGTAAAAATACCCTGAAACTACTTAAGTAGTACTTTACTATTTATATTTTTGACAACTTTTACTTCACTACATTCCTAAAGAAAATAATGTACTTTTTACTCCATATGTTTTCCCTGACACCCAAAAGTACTTGTTTACATTTTGAATGCTTAACAGGACAGGAAAATTATCCAATTCACACACTTATCAAGAGAACATCCCTGGTCATCCCTACTGTCGCTGATCTGGCAGACTCACTAAACACACATGCTTTGTTTGTAAATTATTTTCTGAGTGTTGGAGTGTGCACCTGGCTATCCGTACATTAAAATAACAAGAAAATGGTGCCGTCTGAATTGCTTAATATAAGGAAATTATTTATACTTTAACCTTTTGATAAAGTATATTTTAGGAATTACATTTATATTTGATACTTAAGTATATTTAACATATTACTTTTAGACTTTTACTCAAGTCGTGTTTTACTGGAGGACGTTTACTTGAGTCATTTTCTATTAAGGTATATTTACTTTAAAAAGATGACGATTGGGTACTTTTCCCACCACTGGTCATCATTGCATTGCCTAGCCCGAACCGTGAAAAACAGCCCCAGACCATTAATCCTCCGCCACCAAACTTTACAGTTGGCACAATGCATTAGGGCAGATAGCATTCTCCTGGTGTCCACCAAACCACATTCGTCCGGCGGACTGCCAGATGGTGAAGCGTGATTCATCACTCCAGAGAACGAGTCTCCACTGCTCCAGAGTCCAATGGTGATGAGCTTCACACCACCAGCTGACTCTTGGCATTGCTCATGGTGATCTTAGGCTTGTGTTGTTGTTTTTTTACACCTTTAACTAGGCAAGTCAGTTAAGAACAAATTCTTATTTACAATGATGGCCTAGGAACAGCCTTGTTCAGGGGCAGAACAACAGATTTTTAACTTGTCAGCTCGGGGATTCAATCTAGCAACCTTTTGGTTACTGGCCCAACGCTCTAACCACTAGGCTACCTACCTGTGGCTGTTCGGCCATGGAAACCCATTTCATGAAGCTCCCGACGAACAGTTCTTGTGCTGTCGTTGCTTCCAGAGGCAGTTTGGTACTTGGTAGTGAGTGTTGCAACAGAGGACAGACAATTTTTATGCACTTCAGCGGTCCCATTCTATGCGCTTGTGTGGCCTACCACTTCGCACTGAGCTTGTTGCTCCTAAACGTTTCCACTTCACAATAACAGCACTTACAGTTGACTGGGGCAGCTCTAGCAGGGCAGACATTTGACTGACTTCTTTGAAAGGTGGCATCCTATGACTGTGCCACATTGAAAGTCACTGTGCTCTTCAGTAAGGCCATTCTATTGTCAATGTTTGTCTATGGAGATTGCATGGCAGTGTGCTCGATTTTATACACCTGTCAGCAATGGGTGTGGCTGAAATGGCCAAATCCACTAATTTGAAGGGGTGTCCAAATACATTTATATATATAGTGTGTATTTAACTCTTACAAAATGTTAGCCATGTAAACACGAACCTCAGCGGCAGAGCTAAAGCGATACTTTCTTCATTCTCTTCTTAACTCCCATGGATAGTTGCAGGGGGAACGTTGGCATTTAGAATTTGCCCAGTTAAATCAAATACATTTTTGCTCCATTAAGTAATCCAACAAAGTATACACCGCCATCTTATTTCTTATCTCATTGATCAGATGGGTCAGGGCAGTAGGTAGCCTAATGGCAGACTAGGTGAAAAAGTTGGTGACGTGCCCCTGATAAAGGCACTTATCCAGAGGGACTTACATGAGCAATTAGGGTTAAGAGCTTCTGCTGAATGACTAAAATGTAAATGTGTCCATGTCATGTGCGTGTCTCAGAAATTAAGCGTTGCTTTGAATGACACCTGTTTCGATCAATGAGAGAAGACAGACTAATTGTTGGATTTTCACAACTCCAACATACCACCTGCAACTTGACAAGTTTTAGACACCAGTGCCTTCAGAGAACAAAGAAAGTGTCGCTAAGTAAAGGTTGGTCAAAAACTTGCTGATTACAGCTAAACACAAGCCTCGTATCACTGATAAAATGGCACCGGATGAAATGGCAGCAGTTTTACGGGAACCCAACCAATTGTGCTATTATGTGTTTTTTTTGCGTTATTTGTAACTTATTTTGTACATAATGTTTCTGCAACCATATCTTACGGCAAAAAGAGCGTCTGGATATCAGAACAGCGATCACTCACCTTGGATTAGACAAACATTTTTTCATCAACAAGATGAACAGGACATTCTCCAAACACCCAACAGGGCAAACATCCAAGGTATTTGCAAGAGGAAGCAACGCAGGTACAGAGGACAAAGAGCCGGATGCCTGGTCAGGACCCGGAAAAGGCGAGTGGGAAAGTTGCCGTTACCGTCAATACTACTCGCCAACGTGCAATCATTGGACAATAAACTAGACGAGGTACGCTCACAAATATCCTACCAACGGGACATCAAAAACTGTAATATCCTATGTTTCACAGAATCGTGGCTGAATGACAACATGGATATTCAGCTAGTGGGATATACGCTGCACCGGCAAGATAAAACAGCACACTCCAGTTGTAATATTTGTGTTGTGGAGAAATGACCAGGCAGGAGACGGGAGTACAGTTAGTTTTCGTTTAGTCAAAAACCCCTCGTGCTCTACAGTTCGCGGCATTCCAGTGCGCATGTGCATTTCCTATTAGGTGTAGTAACGTAACACTGCCGTAATGCATTACTGCTTAGTAACAGCACAGTAACTAATATAAACAGATGTAGATCCCAGATACTACACTCCTCCCCCATAGTGTTTAACTCCCAGAGAACAAGGTAAATATGTTAGGTAACTACTAATGCAATATCTGAACAATGCATTCTTAAACATTTTTCAACTACTGGGTTGAAGCAGACTTTTCAGAGCCCAGCACAAATCCAGGGGATTATTCTGCCCCGAAGATGGAGTTTGTGTCCTAATAACTAACCCAGGTAATGTCCTTTATCTTTCCTTTTATCTAGGACATATTAAAGTGTTTGTTTTACTGTCCGTTACCTCCTTAACCAGCTCAACTCACAGGTCAAGCTTTTGAGGTGCCCTTCGCTGTCGAATAGGATACCTCCGCTCCTCCTGGGCTTCCTGTGGTGGGCCAGGTTCGGGTGGAAGGTCAGGCTCTGTCTCTCCCGTACGTCCACAGTCAGGAGAATAGTCCTGGGGGTCGTTATTGTTCTTGTTCTCTCGGCATGTCTCTGCTGGGGCGTTGGACCGTAGCAGATGATCCACATGAACGTTGACCTGGCGATGACCAATTTGGATTTGGTAAGTCAAAGGTCCTCTGCGTTGCAAGATCACACCTGAGTTCCACAGGCGCTTGGGGTGTCTGAAATCACGTACCATCACCCTCTCTTCCTCTTTGAATTCTCTGACAGTCTTTGAGTGTCTGTCATGAGCTTTCTTCTGCTGTAGCTGGTGCTTTGCCACAGTGCTTGACAAGTCTGGTTTCAACAATGTCAGGCGGGTACGTGGTTGGCGTTTCAGAAACAGTTCAGCTGGTGTACATTCCGTTACTGTGTGTGGGGTGTTACGGTAAGTAAACAGGAACCGGGGAAGCCTTTGGTGGATGGGCACAGACTGAACCCCGAGTCTAGTCCAGGCCTTCTTAAAGGTTTGCACGGCTCTCTCCGCTGCTCCGTTTGATGCCGGATGGTAAGGTGGTGACAGGATGTGCCTTACCCCATTGTTCTTGAGAAACATTTCAAAATCGTTTGACGTGAACGGAGGGCCATTGTCCGATACGAGCTCCTTGACTAGTCCAAAGGATGCAAACAGGTGTCTGAGAAGATTGATGGTCTTCTCAGCTGTGGTCAGTTGAGTAGGGAACACTTCCATCCACTTGGAATGGACATCGACGACAACAAGGAAATGTTGCTTGTCAATTTCGGCATAATCCACATGGATGCGTTCCCAAGGTGTAGCAGCCCAGGACCATGGATGAAGAGGTGCAGCAGCAGGCTTGTTGCGAACAGCTTCACAAGGTGAGCAGTGGCCTACATGCCGTTGAATGTCCTGATCCAGTCCAGGCCACCACAGATAACTGCGAGCGAGTGCTTTCATTCGAGTGATCCCTGGATGTCCCTCATGCAGGTCAGATAGCAGTCTCCTCTGGAATTTGTGAGGTACCACCACCCTTGATCCCCACAGAACACACCCTTGATCAGTGGACAACTGGTCTTTCTTGTCGATGAATGGACAAAGGTTATCGTCATTTACGAAGGTTGGCCAACCGCCTAATGTTAAGTCCAAGACTTTGGAAAGCACTGGGTCTTTCCTTGTTTCCTCTGCTATGTCAGAAGCAGATATGGGCAGTTCATCAATGAGAGAGATCTGGAAGACTGCTCTATCATCTTCACTGTCGGAGTCACTATTGCATGGTAGTCTTGATAGTGCATCGGCATTTGCGTGATCACTGGATCGTCTGTACTCAATCTCGTAGTCGTAGGCTAACAATATCAGAGCCCAACGTTGCATTCGAAGTGCATCAAGGGTTGTTATAGCTGATTTTGGTCCAAGGATGGCCAACAGAGGCTTGTGATCTGTCAGCAGTTGGAACTTCCTTCCGTAGAGGTATTTGTGAAACTTCTTCACTCCGAATATTATGCTCAGGTGACGGCTCCTACTCCGTATGGAGATGCATCACACGCGAGTCTCAGCTTCATCTCTGTGTTATAGTGGGCAAGCCACTTGCTCTTTAGCAGACGCTGTTTGCTAGTCTTGAATGCTTCTTCACATTGTGGGGACCAATTCCACTTTGTATCGGCCTGCAGCAGTTGGTGAAGCGGATGCAACAATGTGGACAAGTTTGCCACGAACTTTCCGTAATAGTTCAGGAGCCCCAAAAATGACCTCAGCTCTGAGATATTTGTGGGTGCTGGAGCGTTTACGATTGCTTCCACCTTGCTGTTGGTTGGGTGCAGGCCTTGTGCATCAATCTTGTATCTGAGATACTCCACTGAGTCCTGGAGGAACTCACACTTGCTGCGTTTCATTCTCACTCCGTATTTCTCCAGTCTTGACATCACTTTGTCCAGCACTACAAGGTGCTCTCCAATGGTTGGTGCTGACATGAGGATGTCGTCCATGAAGCACACAACATGGTCTATACCGTCCAAGATCTGATCCATTGTTTGTTGGAATATCGCTGGAGCTGTCGAGATTCCATAGGCCAAGCGATTGAATCTGAATAGCCCCTTGTGTGTATTGATGGTCAGATACTGTTCTGACTCCGGATCCAGCTTCAGTTGCTGATAAGCGAATGCCAGGTCCAGCTTACTGAAAACCTTCCCACCAGCTAGAGTGACAAACAGATCTTCAGCGTTTGGTAGTGGATATTCCTCTGGTAGTATGCAGCGATTTACTGTGACCTTGTAGTCACCGCACATTCTGACGGTCTTGTCTTTCTTTGGGACTACAACAATCGGAGCGGCCCAGTCGCTCCTCGCTACTTTCGTTATTATGTTATTCTTCTGTAGGCGGTTCAGTTCCTTCTCTACTGCTTCCTTAAGAGCATAGGGAACTGGACGTGGTTTGTGAAAGATAGGCTTGGTTCCTTCTTGCACTCTGACTTTTGCTGTGAAGTCTTGTATTTCACCGTAGCCATCTTTAAAAAGTTATTTGTGCTTCTCCAGCATGTTAGTGAGTGTAGCCTGACTCACTGGTTTGTCATTTCTCAGACTGAAGATTTCTCCCCAGTTCAACTTGATCTTTTGTAGCCAGTTTCTGCCTAGCAAGGCTGATTTTTCTCCTTTAACAATGACAAGCGGTAGCGTCCACTCCTTCCCCTCATACCTAATACCTAGGATAGGATAAAGTAATCCTTCTCACCCCCCCCCCCCCCCTTAAAAGATTTAGATGCACTATTGTAAAGTGGCTGTTCCACTGGATGTCTTAAGGTGAACGCACCAATTTGTAAGTCGCTCTGGATAAGAGCGTCTGCTAAATGACTTAAATGTAAATGTAAATACCGGACTGGTACCTGGATCTGCCCTAACACAGGAATAGTGTCACCAGTGTATGAAGAAAGGCGGATGGACGCGGGCTGAAGAGGGCACTATTTCAGTTTTTCTTTGTAGAGTCTCTCTGGAACCAGGGATACAGACGCTCCGGTGTCCAGCTGCATTTTTACTGGTTTTCCCGCTAACTCCATGTTGAGATAGATTCCATCTTTTAGTTGTTGAGCCGTGTACACTGTGAACAGATCCAATACTGTTTCAGTTGTACCTTCCTCGTCTTGTGCTGCGTCTGACACTTTGTGCGCTCTTGCTGTGCGTTTCGAGTCTTTACACACTCTCTGTAAATGTCCAACCTTTCCACAATTGTGGCACTTTTCCTTTTGGAATCGACATTCACTGTGCTGATGATTATCTCCCCCACATCTGTAGCAACTTGGTTTATACCTTTGAGATGTGGGCTGCTTTGTTCTTGTGTAACCTTGAGGACGGGACTGAAAAAAGTGTGACTTTTGTGAGCTTTTTTCACCACGTGCATCACTGACCTTGTGAACACCTTTCTGACGTTCTGCATGTCCCGATAGCTCAATAGTATCCCTGTGGGCAAGCTCGAGTCCAAGTGCTATATCACAGGCTTTCTTAAAAGGTCAGGTCCTTCTCTGACAGGAGCCTTCTGTGATATGCTTCACCTGTGAGACCACATACAAACTTGTCTCGGAGAGCATCATCAAGAAATCGTGCAAACTCACATGTACTTGCCAGCCTTTTCAAAGCAAGGATGTAGTCAGCCACGGTTTCCCCTTGACTCTGGTGACGTTGGTAAAATCTGAAACGTTCTGCAATGAGAATTGGCTTAGGCTTGAAATACCTTGAAAGAGTTTCAGTCAGTTCTGCATAGTTCAACTCCACTGCTTTCATTGGTTCAATGAGCCCTTTCAGCAATCCATACTCAGTTGGACCCAAAACACTGAGAAATACGTCTGCTTTCTTTCCATCTTTGATTTCATTTGCAGCCAGCCAACGCTCAAAACGCTCCAAATAGGAATCAAAATCCTCTTTTGTAGCCTCAAACTCTGGTACTCGACCAATGGTTGCCATTTTCACAGTTAATTGTTCAGTTTCCTTATATTCCTTAATTTTCTGAATATTCATCTACTTCTTCACTTCAGAAGTTTCTGCAATTACTTCATTCACTGCACTCATTTGTATTAATGTACACACCGTGTTACGTTCCTTCTTCCTTTTTTTTCCCCCTTGACAATATTTCTCCACTGAGATCGCCTAATTTCAATGGGTTCAATGACAGTTTATTTTATTTAACCACCAGAGGGCAGTGTCGCTATTCTGGACTCCAATAGTCTTGCTACTTGGCAGCTCCTGAATACTGTGCTAGCAGTGCTTAGCCTTCTCTACTGGCGAAAGAAAATAAAAAATAACTGACGAATTACATAATTATTTTGAGTTTCATTACTCACGCAACATTCTTCCCTTCAAGCAATGTCCGTTTATGTAGTTTAATCACCTCGTCGCCACTGTAATATTTGTGTTGTGGAGAAATGACCAGGCAGGAGACGGGAGTACAGTTAGTTTTCGTTTAGTCAAAAACCCCTCGTGCTCTACAGTTCGCGGCATTCCAGTGCGCATGTGCATTTCCTATTAGGTGTAGAAACGTAACACTGCCGTAATGCATTACTGCTTAGTAACAGCACAGTAACTAATATAAACAGATGTAGATCCCAGATACTACACCAGTAAGACGGGGGGTCTGTGCATATTTGTAAACAACAACTGGTGCACGAAATCGAAGGAAGTCTCTAGATTTTGCTCGCCTGAAGTAGAGTATATTGTGATAAATTGCAGGCCACACTACTTGCCTAGAGAGTTCTCGGCTATACTTTTCGTGGCTGTTTATTTACCACCACAGACAGATGCTGGCACCAAGACCGCACTCAGCCAGCTGTATAAGGAAATAAGCAAACAGTAAACCACTCACCCAGAGGCGGCACTCCTAGTGGCCGGAGACTGTAATGCAGGGAAACTTAAATCAGTTCTAACAAATTTCCATCAACATATTAAATGTGCAACCAGAGGGAAAAAAATTCTAGATCACCTGTACTCCACACACAGAGACGCGTACAAAGCTCTTCCTCCATTCGGTAAATCCGACCACAACTCTATCCTCCTGATTCCTGCTTACAAGCAAAAATTAAAGCAGGAAGCACCAGTGACTCGGTCTATAAAAAAAGTGGTCAGATGAAGCAGATACTAAACTACAGGACTGTTTTGCTGGCACAGACTGGAACATGTTCCGGGATTCTTCCGATGGCATTGAGTACACCACATCAGTCACTGGCTTTATCAATAAGTGCATCAAGGACGTCGTCCCCACAGTGACTAAGTACATTCCCCAACCAGAAGCCATGGATTACAGACAACATTCGCACTGAGCTAAAGGGTAGAGCTGCCGCTTTCAAGGTGCGGGACTCTAACCCGGAAGCTTACAAGAAATCCTGCTATGCCCTGCGACGAACCATCAAACAGGCAAAGCGTCAATTCAGGGCTAAGACTGAATCACACTACACCGGCTCCGATGCTTGTCTTATGTGGCAGGGCTTGCAAACTATTAAACTATAAAGGGAAGCACAGCCACGAGCTGCCCAGTGACCCGTCCTACCAGACGAGCTAAATCACTTCTATGCTCTCTTTGAGGAAAGCAACACTGAGGCATGCATGAGAGCATCAGCTGTTCCGGACTGTTGATCACGCTCTCTGTAGCCGACGTGAGTAAGACCTTTAAACAGGTCAACATACATAAGGCTGCAGGGCCAGATGGATTACCAGGACGTGTGCTCAGGGCATGTGCTGACCAACTGGCAGGTGTCTTCACTGAAATTTTCAACATGTCCCTGATTGAGTCTGTAATAACATGTTTCAAGCAGACCACTATAGTCCCTGTGCCCAAGAACACAAAGGCAACCAGCCTAAATTACTACAGACCCGTAGCACACACGTCCATAACCATGAAGTGCTTTAAAAGGCTGGTAATGGCTCACATCAACACCATTATCCCAGAAACCCTAGACTCACTCCAATTTGCATACCGCCCAAACAGATCCACAGATGATGCAATCTCTATTGCACTCCACACTGCCCTTTCCCACCTGGACAAAAGGAACACTTATGTGAGAATGCTATTCATTGACTACAGCTCAGCGTTCAACACCATAGTACCCTCAAAGCTCATCACTAAGCTAAGGATCCTGGGACTAAACACCTCCCTCTGCAACTGGATCCTGGACTTCCTGACTGGCCGCACCCAGGTGGTGAGGGTAGGCAGCAACACATCTGCCATGCTGATCCTCAACACTGGAGCTCCCCAGGGGTGCGTGCTCAGTCCCCTCCTGTACTCCCTTTTCACCCACGACTGCATGGCCAGGCACGACTCCAACACCATCATTAAGTCTGCAGACGACACAACAGTGGTAGGCCTGATCACTGACAACGACGAGACAGCCTATAGGGAGGAGGTCAGAGACCTGGCCGGGTGGTGCCAGAATAACAACCTATCCCTTAACGTAACTAAGACTAAGGAGATGATTGTGGACTACAGGAAAAGGAGGACCGAGCACGCCCCAATTCTCATCAACGGGGCTGTAGTGGAGCAGGTTGAGAGCTTCAAGTTCCTTGGTGTCCACATCACCAACAAACTAGAATGGTCCAAACACACCAAGACAAAGCCTATTCTCCGTCAGGAAAAAAAAAAGATTTGGCATAGGTCCTGCATAGGTCCTGAAGGTTCTACAGCTGCAACCTCGAGAGCATCCTGACTGGTTGCATCACTGCCTGGTACAGCAATTGCTCGGCCTCTGACCACAAGGCATTACAGAGGGTAGTGCGTACGGCCCAGTACATCACTGGGGCTAAGCTGCCTGCCATCCAGGACCTCTACACCAGGCGGTGTCAGAGGAAGGCCCTAAAAATTGTAAAAGACCCCAGCCAACCCAGTCATAGAATGTACCGGAGTGCCAAGTCTAGGACAAAAAGGCTGTTCAACAGTTTTTACCCCCAAGCCATAAGACTCCTGAACAGGTAATCAAATGGCTACCCGGACTATTTGCATTGGGTAATAATACATTTTCCCACCTCTTTCTATTTTTCTTCTTTACGGTTTGCTCGGTTGAGACCTGTTCATTGTTGTGCAGACTGGTGTGCTCCTTCTAGGGGGGCTGAGGCTAAGGAGGAAGTAAAGCTTGTCTGTCAGCTGGATGGCCAGCTCTGAGTGGAAGTACTGGCTTGACAGATAGGCCAGTTTGAGGCCGTATTTGTACGGCACTGGCACCTGGATAGTCCAGGGCCAATTCCAGTACATGTGGCACATTTTGAAGGTCAGCCTGGAGTGAAACCCAGGGTTAGATTATGTTAATAATGACAGGCGACCCATTCCACGCCACCTACCAACCTATAAAGTCAACAACTGAGGTATTATGATAACTAGTGGATACTATTTGGCCCTTACTGCAACCAGAGATTTATGGTGACGTTCAATGTATGTTTAACCTTGCCTTTGAAAAGTGGTCTGGGGAGAGGTTTGCCGTGTTGTAGACTGATATGTAGTGTGTGGGCAAGCCACAGCCCTGTTGAATGTGATGAGCCATCAGGTAGAAGAAGTAAACCCTGGGGAGAGATATATATTTTGATAAATGAGGAAGTGTTACAAAACTGATGACCTAAGCCTAATTCTGCCCATTTCTCCACTGAGAATGTACAGCCAGAGGGGTAGAAGTGGGTGTCTAAACAGCATTGGGCTTCATAATGACAGAGCCAGGAAGAACCAATCCCTGTTGGTGACGGTGTGGTCCAGGACAGTCCTGAGCGGAAGGTTGGCTGGATGCCCTTTCGGTCAGGAAATGGTTGCACCTGGTGAAACCCAGCAGCGTTGCAGTTCTTGACACAAACTGGTGCACCTGGCACCTACTACCATACCCCGTTCAAAGGCACTTAAATATTGTCTTGCCCATTCACCCTCAATGGCATAAATACACAATCCATGTCTCAATTGTCTCAAGGCTTAACAATCCTCCTTTAACCCATCTCCTCCCCTTCATCTACACTGATTGAAGTGGATTTAACAGGTGACATCAATAAGGATCATAGTTTTCACCTGGATTCACCTGGTCACCTGCTCTTTCATGGAAAGAGCAGGTGTCCTTAATCTTGATACAGTGGGGCAAAAAAAGTATTTAGTCAGCCACCAATTGTACAAGTTCTCCCACTTAAAAAGATGAGGCCTGTAATTTTCATCATAGGTACACTTCAACTATGACAGACAAAATGAGAAAAAAAAATCTTTGCAAATTATGGTGGAAAATAAGTATTTGGTCAATAACAAAAGTTTCTCAATACTTTGTTATATACCCTTTGTTGGCAATGACAGAGGTCAAGTGTTATCTGTAAGTCTTCACACACTATTGCTGGTATTTTGGCCCTTTCCTCCATGCAGATCTCCTTTAGAGCAGTGATGTTTTGAGGCTGTTGCTGTACAGGTTTCCTTATTTTAGGTTAGTATTGTGGAGTAAGTACAATATTGATCCATTTTTCCCTGTTACAATCATTACAATGTAACTGTTTTAAAGTCACCATTGGCATAATGGTGAAATCCCTGACCGTTATTCTTCCTCTCCATCAACCGAGTTAGGATGGACACCTGCATAGTTGTTGTGAATATTGATACACCATCCAAAGTATAATTAATAACTTACCCATGCTCAAAGGGATATTCAATGTTTTATTTTACATCTACCAATAGGTGCCCTTTGCGAGGCACTGTAAATCCTTCCATGTCTTTGTGGTTGAATCTGTTTGACATTCACTGCTAGACTGAGGGACACAACAGATGTATGTGTGGGGTACAGAGATGAGGTAGTCATTCAAAAATCATGTTAAAACACTTATTACACAGTGAGTCCATGCAACTTATTAAGCACATTTGTACTCCTGAACTTATTTAAGCTTTCCATAACAAAGCGGTTGAATACTTATTGACCTTAGACATCAGCTTTTTATTATTGTTTGTATTTGTAAACATTTCTAAAAACATAATTCCACCTAGATATTATGGGGAATTTTGTGCATGCCAGTGACACAGTCTCAATTTAATACATTTTAAATTCAGGCTGTAATATAACAATTTTAAAAGTCAAGGGGTGTGAATACTTTCTGAAAGGCATTTTTTACTGTCTCTGGTTTTGAACAAAAATGTATAGTTTTTCCAGGCTGGAAGGCCTTTAGTAAGCTATGTTTAAAAATATATATAATTGGCATCACAACTCTGTAGGGTCACCTCATATTGGCCTAACCTCAAAAATCGTATGTATTTAAAATGGTAACAACGTAGTATTTCTGCAGTGCAGCCAGCAGGCACACCCTGATCCCATTGATGACCTCCTCGTTGGGCATGTGAAAGGTCACTCTGGTGTACCACCTGGTCAGCATGCTAGGGGAGGGGATGAATGGGTAGAAATGTCACAGGCAATATCCCAAAAAGCACACTATTCCCTATATAGTGCACCCTATGGGCCCTGGTCAAAAGTAGTGCACTATATAGGGAATAGGGTGTCATTTGGGATACAACCATAATTATGTCAGAGCCATCAATAATCTGTTAATTGCAATTATTAGCCCTATTCAAACAGGATTCAGTTTACTGGGGGAGGTTGGGTAATATAGTTATGTGCACAAGCACAAAACACCACATTGTAACTTTAGTCCCGTGCGAATCTGCCACGGCAGTCATTTTTACATGGCAGGAGTGTAACAATTCCAGACAGAAAACCTAATGTTTTTCAAAAAACTAATTTGTATTCAGGACAAAAAAGTGAATTGCTTTGCCACATTTTTCAGTATTACTTTAGTGCCTTGTTGCAAACCGGATGCATATTTTTGTACTTCCTTTTCACTCTGTTACACAATGCAAATAGTCCGGGTAGCCATTTGATTACCTGTTCAGGATTCTTATGGCTTTGGGGTAAAAACTGTCGAGAAGCCTTTTTGTCCTAGAGACTTGGCACTCCGGTACCGCTTGCCATGTGGTAGTAGAGAGAACAGTCTATGACTGGGGTGGCTGGGGTCTTTTACAATTTGTAGGGCCTTCCTCAGACACCGCCTGGTGTAGAGGTCCTGGATGGCAGGCAGCTTAGCCCCAGTGATGTACTGGGCCGTACGCACTACCCTCTGTTTATGTCTCCGTGTCCAGTATGTTATAAGTTATAGGTACATTTGCAAGCCAATGCAAACTAGTGTTACCCATAAAGTTCCAGTCATTGCATTATCTGGAAGCATGCTAGTCCCGAAGTATCCCTTTAATGTAGTATCCCTTTAATGTAGTATCCCTTTAATACAGACATTAATATGCTTTAGAATGATATATATATATATATATATTGGAGTAACATATAAGTCAATAGCCCTATTTGGACTAGGGTTGAATAATTTCCCATTATTTTACAAATGTTCCATCCTAATGATAAATCCCTCTTCTCCCAGGTAACGCTGTATCTCCCACCAAAGTGTCATTCTGGTCACATCACTCCTCTACTCCAGCCTCCCAAAGGGTAACATGAGGCGCCCACCTTCACCAGAACTGTTAAGTGGCAGGTACATTTTAAAATAGCTGACTTCAGAAAAATAACTAAACAAATCACCTTACATATTCAGACTGCATACTGAAAATGTAATTATGCTGTATTAAACTCTACTTGTTTTATATCATCCCATTCGCATGTCACCTTGGGTAAATGTTTGTTGTCCACTACAAAGTAAGGTTTTTGTGCGAAAGAAACATTTTGGTTGAATGCATTCAGTTGTGCAACTAACTAGATATCCCCTTTCTCTCTTTGTTATACAAAGCTTTAATTCTGACTTGCATGTCTCTCTGGATTCATCAACCCACTGTCTCCATCTGGTGGACACAATACATATCTACACCCAAACTTGGAATGGTCAACATCAGCCAAAACTTAATTTTTGATGTAACCTTTATTTAACTAGGCAAGTCAGTTAAGAACAAATTCTTATTTACAATGACAGTCTACCCCGGCCAAACCCGGACGACGCTGGGCAAAATGTGACTCCTAATCACGGCCGGTTGTGATACAGTGCCTTAGACGGCTGCACCACTCGGGAGTCCTACTTTACCAGTAAAGATTATAATACTAAACAGAGGGATGTTCACAGTTCTCCCCCCAGTTTGCAGTTCATCTGTAGCAGGATTTTCTGGGCATCGCTTCTCAGCTTTTGGGGTTGGGAGATGGCCCGGATGTTGATGGCCTACAAAGCCGAAGAGATGAACATTTATTTTTTTATTCAACTTTTAAATGTATTTTAGATTAACCTTTGCGTTAGGCTAAACAAGTAATTGAATCCTTTTTGTGTGCTCATGAAAACCTGGATATGTTGTGAACATCTGGTTCCTAAATTATGGTTCCTTGCCTTTTCCCCTGAAAACTTCAGTATTCTGATAGGACCTGAGGTGAAGGCTAAGCAAAATAATGCTGGCACCCATCGATGTTATTTACTTTTGCTTATTGTATGTCGCAGAGTAGACTATCCTGACTAAATGAAGATGAATACTGAATTGTCTGGAGATGTGGCCGTATCAACCTGAGAGGGCACTGGACTCCTGTCATGATGCACACCACCAACTGCACTTTGGGTTGAACTTTTTTTCACAAAAACATTTACAGGACACTAGCTCCTCTGCCTGCTCAGCAAAGCAGGTAGAATTTGGCCCAGCAGTTCATGTAGATCTGATAGACAAACATAACAGGCCAGAGGAGAATTAGAGCAGTCAGATTCACTCTGTAGTGAACTATTTTTGTCCAATTTCATTTAATTTTTCTTCAATATGTTTTTTTAAGTGGCTGCATAGAACACTAAATATCCTTACTTAGTCCCGAGTGGGGCGTAAATATCCGTAATCAACCCCAAAACAGACTGCAGCGGTCCAGCGCAGAGCTCACAGCCTACCTCAATGAAGATGCCATCGGAGGAGACTATAACCTACTGGCAAGGTGGAGTGGATATTGTCACTTACCAGTCATGGCCAACTTCGCCCAAAAAAGACCTGTGTATCTGTGCAACAAGCACTCAGTCTGAACATGTTTCCTTTAAAGCAGGCAATATTGTCTCTCCACTCCAAAGACTTAAACCAAAAAAGGTGAACATGCTGTTGTTTCTTGCCATAAACCTTTAGGTAGGTCTAAGACAACAACAATAACTAGACCCAATTGACCGCCTACCTGGCCTGCCGCGTGAAAATGTAGTTAAGTGTTTTTATATCCATTGTGAATAGAGTTAAACTATAGTTCCTCATAGTAAGCTATTTGAAAAACCTTTCCAATAATCACCAATCTTAGGTGTGAAAGAGCAATGGAAGTGATTGGCCTTTTATAAACTGGGTGGTTCGAGCCCTGAAAGATGATTGGCTGACAGCTGTGGTATATCACACCATATACTACGGGTATTACTTTTTTACTGTTCTAATTACATTGGTAACCAGTTTATAATAGCAATAAGGCACCTCTGGGGCTTGTGGTATATGGCCAATATACCACGGCTAAGGATTGTGTCCAGGCACTCCGCAATGCGTCGTGCATAAGAACAGCCCTTAGCCATGGTATATTGGCCATACACCACACCCCCTCGTTCCTTATTGCTTAAATAGTTCCATGCGTCCATTTCTTTAGCCACCAATGGATCACAGTGTATCAATGTGTCCATATGGCAGAGGCTGGTGATCTCACATTAGTGGACATTTAACTTTAAGATTATAATTTTAATTCAGATTTTTATGATAATGATTGAGAAATTGAAATGAAACTTTTTCTCCAGGTAATAGGCCAAACAGAAACCCTGCTGACACATTTACTGAAAATATAGGCTATGACCATCTTTTGTGGCATCACAATTGATGATGACTGTCAATTATCGTCGCTATTGTAACGGTATTCAGAGGTGGAAGAAGGATCGGACCAAAGTGCAGAGTGGTAAGTGTTCATGATGTAATATTTAATGAAACAAACTGAACACTGAAATACAAAACAATAAAGTGAATGAACGAAAATCGAAACAGTACTGTGTGGACCAAACACCCACAACTCAAAAGTGAAACCCGGGCTACCTAAGTATGATTCTCAATCAGGGACAACGATTGACAGCTGCCTCTGATTGAGAACCATACTAGGACGAACTCAAAACCCCAACATAGAAAAACACACAGACTGCCCACCCAACTCACGCCCCGACCATACTAAAACAAAGACAAGACAAAGGAACTAAGGTCAGAACGTGACAGCTATAGGATGCAATCATAATGTTGCCCAAGCTATAGTAAGCTAGTCATTCCCCTGACAACAGTGGGCTGTACTTGACCCTTTGACCTGGTGACTCACATAGCTGATTGAAACATCCTTGACAACCTCCCTAGACCAGCTGACAGGACGCTGACTGTAGACAGACGGTCTCCAGGGGAAGAATTCTTCCTGTAACCTAGATGAACCAACAGAATAGTTCATAGTACTTTTTAAAGTTACACAAAGAAAGGTATGTGAGCCTGTATGCATGGAACATCTCAGGGGGGGGAGAAAAAAGAAGAAGAAAAAGTCCTTTTACAAGTGCTTGTAAAACCGGAGAGTAGTGGATACATACTCTGACCTCAATCAAAGTAGTAAGAGCACGTTAAATATTCTTTACCCTTGAGTCCATTTAACTCGGCAGGAATTTTAGAAGACTTGAACTATTCTAACCCATTAGGAGCTGCCAGCAGGTCACTGCCAAATGTTTATCAACTGAGATTTACTCTTGGGAATGTATTTTATTACTCAACTTTTAAAAGCAGCTTTGAGACAATTTATGACATCCTCTTGTGGTTAAACTTTGAAGGAAAAGCCGTTTGTCCTAAGTTATTTTTCGAAAGCTAAACTCAGCTTCAACGTGGCCCCTGGGAGCTGTGTTGGTAGGCTTTCTGCTCACAGGACGAGCCTAATAAACCTAAACATAGCGATTGTAGAGCCCGACCGATATAGGATTTTTGGGTCCGATTAGCGATTTTAGGTAGGCAAAAGTGACCTATTACCAATATGTTTTTTTAGAGGTGGAATTAAAAATCATACATTTTTTTCACATTGTGCCTCAAAAGGATTAACTGATACTCCAAATGATGATTTCTTAACTAAATATTACAATTTAAGAACATTTTATTTGTGGTTTACATGATCACCACCAAAAAGCAACTATATCCTCTATAAATACAAAACAAATAAAAAATAAATAAAAAATACCTTAGGTAAAACATACAGATTTGTCTATGGCAGTAGATACTGCAGAAGTGTTTGTGCTGAAGGGCTGAATGAATTAAACTTAGTCTCAAGCCTGCACTTTTTATCAAAACACACATCACCACAACACTACATAACGAAATACCTAAGACGACAACATAGCATGGCAGCAACACATGACAGCATGGCCGTAACACATGACAGCATGGCCGTATAACACATGACAGCATGGCCGCAACACATGACAGCATGGCCGTAACACATGACAGCATGGCCGTATAACACATGACAGCATGGCCGTAACACATGACAGCATGGCCGTAACACATGACAGCATGGCCGTATAACACATGACAGCATGGCCGTATAACACATGACAGCATGGCCGTAACACATGACAGCATGGCCGTAACACATGACAGCATGGCCGTAACACATGACAGCATGGCCGTAACACATGACAGCATGGCCGTAACACATGACAGCAACACATGGCAGCAACACATGACAGCATGGCCGTAACACATGACAGCATGACCGTATAACACATGACAGCATGGCCATAACACATGACAGCATGGCCGTAACACATGACAGCAACACATGGCAGCAACACATGACAGCATGGCCGTAACACATGACAGCATGACCGTATAACACATGACAGCATGGCCGTAACACATGACAGCATGGCCGTAACACATGACAGCAACACATGGCAGCAACACATGACAGCATGGCCGTAACACATGACAGCATGACCGTATAACACATGACAGCATGGCCGTAACACATGACAGCATGGCCGTAACACATGACAGCAACACATGGCAGCAACACATGACAGCATGGCCGTAACACATGACAGCATGGCCGTAACACATGACAGCATGGCCGTACACATGACAGCAACACATGACAGCATGGCAGCAACACATGACAGCATGGCCGTAACACATGACAGCATGGCCGTATAACACATGACAGCATGGCCGTAACACATGACAGCATGGCCGTAACACATGACAGCATGGCCGTAACACATGACAGCATGGCCGTATAACACATGACAGCATGGCCGTATAACACATGACAGCATGGCCGTAACACATGACAGCATGGCCGTAACACATGACAGCAACACATGGCAGCAACACATGACAGCATGGCCGTAACACATGACAGCATGACCGTATAACACATGACAGCATGGCCGTAACACATGACAGCAACACATGGCAGCAACACATGACAGCATGGCCGTAACACATGACAGCATGACCGTATAACACATGACAGCATGGCCGTAACACATGACAGCATGGCCGTACACATGACAGCAACACATGACAGCATGGCCGTAACACATGACAGCATGGCCGTAACACATGACAGCATGGCAGCAACACATGACAGCATGGCCGCAACACATGACAGCATGGCAGCAACACATGACAGCATGGCAGCAACACATGACAACATAGCAGCAACACATGACAACATAGCAGCAACACATGACAGCATGGCAGCAACACATGACAGCATGGCAGCAACACAAAACATGGTCAAAACATTATTGGGCACAGACAACATCAAAGGGTAAGAAGGTAGAGACAACAATACATCACATGAAGTAACCACAACTCTCAGGGATGTGTGTGCCTTGGGGAACTTTAACAGAATATGACTGGCAGAACGGGTGTTGTATGTGGAGGATAAGGGCTGCAGTAGATATCTCAGATAAGGGGGAATGAGGCCTAAGAGGGTTTAATAAATAAGCATTTTCCAGTGGGTCTTGCGACGGGTATACAGAGATTACCAATTTACAGACGATTGTAGAGTGCAGTGATGGCCGAATGGTAAAGAACATCTAGCCGCTAGAGAGCACTCTTACCCGCTGATCTATAAATGACTTCTCCGTAATCTAGCATAGGTAGGATGGTCATCTGAATCAGTGTTAGTTTGGCAGCTGGGGTGAAAGAGGAGCGATTACAATAGAGGAAACCAAGTCTAGATTTAACTTTAGCCTGCAGCTTTGATATGTGCTGAGAGAAGGACAGTGTACCGTCTAGCCATACTCCCAAGTACTTGTATGAGGTGACTACCTCAAGCTCTATACCCTCAGTGGTAGTAATCACACCTGTGGGGAGATTCTTCTTACCAAACCATATGACCTTTGTTTTGGAGGTGTTCAAGGTTAAGGGCAGAGAAAGCTTGTTGGACACTAAGAAAGCTTTGTTGTAGAGCGTTTAACACACTCAGCTGGCCCCTCCCCAGATTTTAAAACTACACTACAGTGCTTTACAACAGTCAAATGTCATGTAAAGAAACTATTTATGACAACCGTGCAATGAGAGCTTGTTCAGAGAATTTTCAGGAGATTGTAAACTCCATTGGAATCGTTCCCATTGTGTATGTTCCCATGCATTGTCAATGGACCGCATGGTGCATTCTGGGCGATTCTACGACAAGAAGAGCTGTCCTTCATGGGAATGTATGGGAGTCAATTGTGCGCCAGCTCAAAAAAACAACATTAGCATGAATTTCATCAACAAGTAAAACGTAAATATTTTCAGAGATTTGAGACAATTAACTTGTTCTCTGTAATATCGCATAGCTTTGAAATTGTTACGTTACGTACTTTCATGGAAAATATGCTGGTTTCTCGATTCATACCCTGATTGAGGGATTGCTTGACGATAGGCTTAGCAACCACGTGACTCAGCATGACAACATGAACCCTGCGCCAACTAACTAAGCCCACTAACATAATAGCCCTAGACAGTAACAGTGTTATTTTTGTATGAAGGATGAGTCAGTGTTGACACATATGTAGGACAGATTGCTTGCTAGCTAGCTAGGCTAACTACCTTTCTGGCAAGAGAGCTTAATTACATTGCTGGTTAGCTAATGTAAACTCACCCCATTCCGTACAAATGTGCGCAACCGCGACATTCAAACGAGGCTGCAAAGAAAATTAATGGGACTGTAGTGACTGTGTTGACTTCAAAATCTGGGGTGTGAACTAGGTTTCTATTCAAGCGTTGATGGACATGGTAATGGATCTATAGTTTTGGAGAAAAGTTGAATAAACTGACCCTCCGTTACATCGTGACGTGTCATGCCGTAACGTACAGCACACATAAAGCTACTATTTCTGTCTTACAATCTCTCTCCACCAGGTGTAGCACGTCTCATCGTTAAAAACAATAAATGGACAGTGACGGGGTAAGGGGGGAGATACCTAGTCATTTTTTGCATCATCACTGCATGCGATCATGACTCTCAAAGCCTCTGTTTACTTCTGAAGATCACTTTAGCAACGCCTTAACAACCCGATTCAAATTCGACACAAACCGTCAAATATGTATGTAATGACACATTATATCAACTCTTTATAGTGTTTAATTTACATTTTAGAGGCGATAAGGTAATAAGTTGGACAGATTGAGTGAAAGGCTGAATGATGTTCAATGAGCAGCTCAGAGCGCCCTCTTCAGGCAACCATTGAAACATTATAAAAAATAACTGCAAATGAGCACACATATTTGTTAATTCTATGTACACAATATCGGTGCTTTAAATGGTGGAATAAAGACTAATACAAATGTTTCTGTGAAAGGCTAACATCTGCAGATAATATCAGTCGGGCTCTAATTAATTGTGCATTTAATTTAACACACGACTGACCTATTGCTGTCCATTTCACTTGATGGATTTTTTAAGAGTAATGTGTGAGTGAGCATGTCTAATGATCTGTGTGTATCCTCACCACCAGGATGTCTTGGCTGATCTCCAGCCCCCAGTGTGCCAACTCCATCTGGGCCTCTGGGTTGGTGTTCTTCAGGAGCTGCTTCAGGGAGTGGGTGTGCTGCTCACTACTCACTCACATTGATGTGCATTGTCAGGTCCTGGGACGGTTAAACCGTCACTTTCATTCTATAACAATATAATTACTCTGACTTTGCCCTTCCCATTTAATCTCTGACGTGTCTGGGTTCAAATAGTATTTGTTTCCCCATCCCCAATACTTAGAGCACTACATTCAGCCTGTCTGGATTGCCAGCTGGGTTTATGGTGTACATTTTTTGGATGATTCAATTTATTTAATTGAGTCAGGAAAACTCAAATAAGCACAACATTTGAAAGAAAACAATAGTAACCAGCTAATGTGTTATCAAATGCTGCGTTATCAAAATCACTCTGCTGCCTTCATGGACTGTGGATGTCACAGAAAACCACCCAGGGAATAGAATGCATTGCTGACACAACGATTTTACCGTCATGGCTCGGAAGTCCGTTCTCATTTGGTCAGGGATTCCAGTCATGAAGGAGAGCTCAGGCAGAAGCAGGATCATGCCGGTTATGACGTGCTGGAAGATAAAACACTCAATTAAATAGAACGTATTGTATCTATATGGAGAAGAATGTCTCCAACTCCTCAATAGAAACTCAAAACGACTATTTATAAAGCATGTGTGATAGTAGAACATCAGTAAGAGCTATGAAAACAGAGTATGTTGAGATTAATCCCAACACTGACTCGCCCCATAACGTGGCCTTCTGTTTCAGGGTTGTTGGGTGTTAGCGTCAGCAAACGTGTCCTGCGGAATATTTGTATCTTTCCCCCTTGCTTGGACCTCTTTTTGGGTGGATGGATAAGAATGGGTTGGGCCATATCTTTTATGGTGATGCCGTAGTTTTTGCTGTTCATATTACAGGAAAAAGGTTGTAATACACACATAGGAAATGCACTTGAATAACACACACGGCTCTGTTCAAAAACATAGATTAGTTGCCTGCTTGAGATCGAATGAATGGGCAACTTCAGACCCGGCCTTACCTGTAGTCGGCCATGTTGAAGGAATCTTTGAGGGATGCGGTAGGTGTGGTTGTTCAAGCGGGTGATGACAATGCTGCCGATCAGCTCTTTGGTGCACTCATCCCAGAAGCTCTCCCTGCTTTTCTGGTAGATCACTTTCCTGGGATGCAGAGGGGTCAAAAGGACAAAGGTTACCACTAAAGGCCCTGCAAGTCAGCCCAATTGTTTCCCAGCATATGTCCCTTTAGTGACCAAGACTAGACAACCCCTCAGTCTCACAAGTCCCTGAGGTTGTTTTGAAGTGGTTGAGGCATACTCGGTGTCCAAATCTCTATGAGCAGGCTGATGCACTTTCTGTGAGAACTTGTCAATATTTGTTGAAATATGAGTGTATCAGTGAAAATGCTATTTGTAAATATCTTTGGCAAAAAAGTGTTTTAAATTAGTATGAACTATAGTAGACAGTGCACCACGTGGGTATAAACACCATGTGTATGTATCTACACTGAGTATACCAAACATTAAGAACACCTTAATATTGACTTGCACCCCACAGTTGTGTCAAGTTGGCTGGATGTCCATTGGGTCGTGGACCATTCTTGATACACAACTGTTGAGTGTGGAAAAACCCAGCAGCATTGCAGTTCTTGGCACAAACCGGTGCGCCTGGTACCTACTACCATACCACGTTCAAAGGCACTTAAATCTTTGTCTTACTGATTCACCCTCAATGGGACAAGTAAGGTGACATCAATAAGGATCATCGTTTTCACCTGGATTCACCTAGTCAGTCTGTCATGGAAAGAGCAGGTGTCCTTCATGTTTTGTACACTCAGTGTACACCTCAAAATACCTGTACAGAGAACAGATTTATCATGCATATTTTAGAGTATTAGACAAGTTAATCAGTGACGTAATGTAACCATTCTTCTAAGTGGTTAGGTTGAACTCACATGCAGTCAAGGACGGAGTCGTTTCATAGCACTTTGTGGGACACATCCACCTGGAGGTACAGGCTTCTGTCAGTGTGCATTCTGCACATTGAGTAACCTGGCCACACCTGCAGCCTAGAATATGAAGATGGAAACCAAGTGGCTTGAGTCAGCTGCTATTATCCTAGAGATTTCAGTTGGAGTATAATTTCTCAGTCTGTGGACAATTTGAATTCCTTCCCGATGTTCCCAAGTATGACTGCGCTTTTTGGAACATAATGATTCCGCCCCACATGCTTCAGTCCCAGGATCCTCATTAACCTTGACAACACACAGGGAGAGAACACTAATGTCTCGTCTAACCAGAGAAATGTAACATTTGGTGTAGCCAGCCAGGCTTTTTTGGGGGGTATATATATTTGATTTGTAAAATGAGCTACTTCAGTGAAAAAGCTTTTTAGGATTTAGGGGGAAATTGACCGTTTTAAAAAGTCTGGCCTCATGTGTAAAACATTTGAGGCCTCTCAAGAAAGCAATTGTTTTTGCTTGAAGCTATCAAACGAGCACAATAGATGACTCCATGAAGAGAACAAGGGGAGATTAGCTAAATTCAGACGACATGGCTGCACTTAGGGCAGGTTTTCCCCCAGAGAACGTCTCTCATAAGTAGACAACAGGCCTTTAAAAAAAAAAAACACCTCCAATTTCTCAAAATGTAAAAAGGTCAATTGGTGGTGGACCATATTGCAGCACTGGGGTGTATTTTTTGAGACCAAATGGAAGACAACATACTGTAAACAGGGAGGGACTACCTGAACCTGTCCAATAAGAACCATTGTTTTGCTATGATGTGCCCTAATGAAGGCTGCATTGTTATTTCTACAGCAGATATTTTTCACAGGATTGTTGCTCTTTTTTCCCCTAATACATGTACTTACGTGAAAGTGACATGGTACTGATAGACTGCCTCGTTTCTGCAGCCAATGGTGATATGGTTTGAGCCTATGTGCAATGTTACTCCTTTGGTACCAATCTTTGGCAATGGTTTACTGAAAAAGGAGAAAATAACAGTTCAATGACTAGGTCTAACAGTCATAAAACACACAATTCATAATATAATGAGCTCCAACAGTATTGGGACAGTGACACATTTGTTGTTGTTTTGGCTCTGTACTCCAGCACTTTGGAATTGAGGGTATTTTCATCCATATCGGGTGGACCGTTTTAGAAATGACAGCACAGTTTGTACATAGTACCCCCATTTTAGGGGACCAAAAGTATTGGGACAAATTCACTTATGTATATTATAATAAAAAGTAAAGTATTTGGTCCCATATTCATAGCACGGAATGACTTCATCAAGTTTATGACTACACATTTGTTGGATGCATTTGCTGTTTGTTTTGGTTGTGTTTCAGATTATTTTGTGCCCCGTTTTAATAAATGGTAAATAATGTAGTGTCATTTGGAATCACTTCTATTGTAAATAAGAATATAATGTTTCTAAACACTTCTACATTAATGTGGATGCTACCATGATTACAGAAAATCCTGAATAATGATAAGGGAGAAAGTTAGACTCATAAACCTTGAAAATGCTAACCTCCCCAGTCACTGTAATGGTGCGAGGTTAGCATGTTTTGGGGATCTGATATTTGTGAGTCTCTGTTATGAGGTGTACACGAGGTGATGAAGTTACACTTGTATGCAATTTATTACTAAATGTTTGCCATAAGATATTTTATAACGTCTTTCTGCCAGAAGTCAAAGAGCTCTGGGTGAGTTTTCTGTACAGCTGCCATTTCCCCCCTGTGCTTCCTACTAGCGTTTTTTTCTCCTCTTCGGTTCTTCTCCCCTCTGCTCCATATACACATGCTGCTCTTCCTTTAGAAAATGCATGCATTACACCTTTCTTTATTTGCACAATTTCTCTTGTAAGTGTCCAATCACCAAAAACGACATTCGGTAGCTACTAGCCATGCTTGTATAACTTTATGAGCTGGATTTGCCTGTCTTTGCAATTAGTTTGTTCGTTTTCACTCATCAGAATTGAGCTTTTAGTTTGTACTAATTTAGTTTGCATTCTGGTAATAGCATTCTGGTAATAGCATTCTGGTAATAACATTCTAGTAATAGCATTCTGGTAATAACATTCTAGTAATAGCATTCTGGTAATAGCATTCTGGTAATAGCATTCTGGTAATAGCATTCTAGTAATAGCATTTTGGTAATAACATTCTGGTAATATAGGCTTTTCTTGCACTTTAAGCGCCCCCTTGTCTGCTATGCTGTTAATACCGTCAATTCCGGGATAAGAGAAGGACGGTATGACAATATAGAAATCTGGATACCGCCCAAGCCTACCTTATAGTCCTTGGAACATTTCAAGTACAAAGTGCTGGAGTAAAGAGCCAAAACAACAACAAGAATGGTCAATGTCCCAAAAGTTTTGGATACAAATACATTTCTGCCTCATCATTTGATTGCCTTCAACAACAGTAAAGTCATTTATAGCAACAATAACATAATTTACTTCATAACAATATATGTTTTCAGAACATGGTTTGACCAATACTGGTATTTAGTTACTATATGGATGGTACTTACCAGGTGGCCTCCATTTTAAGTTCTCCCTCAGTTGGACATCTACCTGGAGCCATGTGGGCCTCTTTGGGTGGGGAAGAGGGGAATCAGCGAAGACAGGATGGGGCCAGGAGGAAGAGCAGGGGCCACAGTGGGCCCCCTCCCAGTACCCAAGGGGGCATTGATGCTCGTCCCATTCCCATCATCTGAGATGGCAGACCTCGGCCAAGGAAGCTGCAGACAGAGACAGACACATTACAAGTTCTTAGTTGATCAAAAACACCATCCACAACATAAGTGTGACATAATATGTAGAAGAAAATAAAAATAGGAAAATATTTAAATATTTGTTTTTATATAACTAATAAGATCCATTATCTAATTCAATATTACTGCTTATCAATTTGTCTGAAGAGAATGGCTCTATTTGTATTGTCTGTATTGACGAATACGCTGATTCGGTGTGCGAGTTCATTAGAACGTGCGTTGAAGATGTCGTTCCCATAGCAACGATAAAAACATTCCCTAACCAGAAACCGTGGATTGATGGCAGCATTCGCGTGAAACTGAAAGCGCGAACCACTGCTTTTAATCAGGGCAAGGTGTCTGGTAACATGACCGAATACAAACAGTGCAGCTATTCCCTCCGCAAGGCTATCAAACAAGCTAAGCGTCAGTACAGAGACAAAGTAGAATATCAATTCAACGGCTCAGACACAAGAGGCATGTGGCAGGGTCTACAGTCAATCACGGACTACAAGAAGAAACCCAGCCCAGTCACGGACCAGGATGTCTTGCTCCCAGGCAGACTAAATAACTTTTTTGCCCGCTTTGAGGACAATACAGTGCCACTGACACGGCCTGCAACGAAAACATGCGGTCTCTCCTTCACTGCAGCCGAGGTGAGTAAGACATTTAAACGTGTTAACCCTCGCAAGGCTGCAGGCCAAGACGGCATCCCCAGCCGCCCTCAGAGCATGCGCAGACCAGCTGGCCGGTGTGTTTACGGACATATTCAATCAATCCCTATACCAGTCTGCTGTTCCCACATGCTTCAAGAGGGCCACCATTGTTCCTGTTCCCAAGAAAGCTAAGGTAACTGAGCTAAACGACTACCGCCCCGTAGCACTCACTTCCGTCATCATGAAGTGCTTTGAGAGACTAGTCAAGGACCATATCACCTCCACCCTACCTGACACCCTAGACCCACTCCAATTTGCTTACCGCCCAAATAGGTCCACAGACGATGCAATCTCAACCACACTGCACACTGCCCTAACCCATCTGGACAAGAGGAATACCTATGTGAGAATGCTGTTCATCGACTACAGCTCGGCATTCAACACCATAGTACCCTCCAAGCTCGTCATCAAGCTGGAGACCCTGGGTCTCGACCCCGCCCTGTGCAACTGGGTACTGGACTTCCTGACGGGCCGCCCCCAGGTGGTGAGTGTAGGCAACAACATCTCCTCCCCGCTGATCCTCAACACGGGGGCCCCACAAGGGTGCTTTCTGAGCCCTCTCCTGTACTCCCTGTTCACCCACGACTGCGTGGCCACGCACGCCTCCAACTCAATCATCAAGTTTGCGGACGACACAACAGTGGTAGGCTTGATTACAAACAACGACGAGACGGCCTACAGGGAGGAGGTGAGGGCCCTCGGAGTGTGGTGTCAGGAAAATAACCTCACACTCAACGTCAACAAAACTAAGGAGATGATTGTGGACTTCAGGAAACAGCAGAGGGAACACCCATCCACATCGATGGAACAGTAATGGAGAGGGTAGCAAGTTTTATGTTCCTCGGCATACACATCACAGACAAACTGAATTGGTCCACTCACACAGACAGCGTCGTGAAGAAGGCGCAGCAGCGCCTCTTCAACCTCAGGAGGCTGAAGAAATTCGGCTTGTCACCAAAAGCACTCACAAACTTCTACAGATGCACAATCGAGAGCATCCTGGCGGGCTGTATCACCGCCTGGTACGGCAACTGCTCCGCCCTCAACCGTAAGGCTCTCCAGAGGGTAGTGAGGTCTGCACAACGCATCACCGGGGGCAAACTACCTGCCCTCCAGGACACCTACACCACCCGATGTTACAGGAAGGCCATAAAGATCATCAAGGACATCAACCACCCGAGCCACTGCCTGTTCACCCCGCTATCATCCAGAAGGCGAGGTCAGTACAGGTGCATCAAAGCTGGGACCGAGAGACTGAAAAACAGCTTCTATCTCAAGGCCATCAGACTGTTAAACAGCCACCACTAACATTGAGTGGCTGCTGCCAACACACTGACATTGACGCTGACCCAACTCCAGCCACTTTAATAATGGGAATTGATGGGAAATGATGTAAATATATCACTAGCCACTTTAAACAATGCTACCTTATATAATGTTACTTACCCTACATTATTCATCTCATATGCATACGTATATACTGTACTCTATATCATCGACTGCATCCTTATGTAATACATGTATCACTAGCCACTTTAACTATGCCACTTTGTTTACTTTGTCTACATACTCATCTCATATGTATATACTGTACTCGATACCATCTACTGTATGCTGCCCTGTACCATCACTCATTCATATATCCTTATGTACATATTCTTTATCCCCTTACACTGTTTTTAGACAGTTGTTTTGGAATTGTTAGTTAGATTACTTGTTGGTTATTACTGCATTGTCGGAACTAGAAGCACAAGCATTTCGCTACACTCGCACTAACATCTGCTAACCATGTGTATGTGACAAATACAATTTGATTTGATGATTTGATTTGATTTGGCCTAGACAGTTCCTTGAATTATTATAGGGAATGAACCATGACAATGACAAATCACATTAGGGCTGCACAATGAATTGCAATATTGACATATGCAATACCCATATTGTAAGATATCTTTATTGCAATATTTTGAAACAGCCAAGCCTGGTCCTGGCCGTTCTGCGGCCCTAAGCAAGGCAAAAAAAATTGTCCTCCCATACCCCTGCAAATCTAGAATAGTCCCAGTAAGATAAATGAAACAAATCTGAACCAATCATAGACGTTTATAATTTGGTTGAAAGCCGGGCCAGACTACATCCCCAAAAAATGACGACCAGTCTGGACGACACAAAAAAAGAGGGGCGGTCCGGACAGGATAAAAAAAGACGTCATTGATCACTGGGGTATAACCTACAATGTCAGCCTGCAATGAAATTGTATGAATGCCCATTCATGTTGTAGGCCTACTGTTTGTAAAACAGGCAGTTGCGTTGGCTTTATTAGTCCTTATTCCTGTGACTACTGGATTTGGCTATTTAACAATATAACCGCCTGGCCTTTCAGCATACAGTGCATTCAGAAAGGATTCAGACCTGCTGACTTTCTCCATATTTTGTAACGTTACAGCCTTATATAGCTGAAAATAGCTGTGCAACAACGCTCCCCATCCAACCCGACCAAGCATGAGAGGATCTGCAGAGAAGAATGGGTGAAACTCGCCAAATACCAGTTTCTAATAATTGTTTACAGACAGATTATTTCACTTACAATTCACTGTATCACAATTCCCGTGGGTCAGAAGTTTACATACACTAAGTTGACTGTACCTTTAAACAGCTTGGAAAATTCCAGAAAATGATGTCATGACTTTAGAAGCTTCTGATAGGCTAATTGACATAATTTGAGTCAATTGGAGGTGTACCTGTGGATGTATTATTCACCTCAAATCTGAAAACCACAAGAGAAGCTAGCCAGAAGCTAGCCAGTTAACTGGCTAACGTTAGTATTCAGCTAACCACTGTTGGTGGTCATCAGGTATCCTTTGGCCCGAAAATCTATCGCCAGTTTTGTACAACGCAACTCAGACCAGAGCATACCGGACCTATTTTCTCTCCATATCCCCGGACTTCTACCGCAAGCTCTGGACATTTACACCTGGATCTTGCAGCTAGCTAGCTGCTATGCGAGTGACTTGCGTACGTCGGTCCAGGAGCAAACATCAATTATTCCGGAGCTAGCCAGCTGAAGAGTTCCATCAGCCACTCCTGGGCTACAATCACCTATCCAGACCTGTTTTACTACCGATGCGGAGCCCCACAGGGCCTTCACGACTGGACTACCGACGTTATCTGCCCGAGGGAGTTATCCAACTGGCCCCTCCGTTGCTACGTAACCTGAACGCCCATCTGCGGCCTGCTAATCGTTAGCTGTCTTATCGGCTGCTATCTGAATAGGTCTATGCGACAATTTTCTTGGGTCACTATAACTATATCAATTTTGCCAATTGGATTGGTCCCCTCTACCACACGGAACCCCACTAATCTACTGACGGAAACGCACGAGGTGGCTAAAAACAGACCTCCATCCTCTGCTAGCTTGCTACCCATGGCTCGGCTAGCTGTCTGAATCGCCGTGACTCCAACCAACCTCACTACTCACTGGACCCTTATGATCACTCGACTAAGCATGCCTCTCCTTAATGTCAATATGCCTTCTCCAGTGCTGTTCTGGTTAGTGTTTATTGGCTTATTTCACTGTAGAGCTAACCCTGCTCATTATACTTTATCCAACCTTTCAGTTCCACCACCCACACATGTGATGGCATCACCTGGTTTCAATCATGTTTCTAGAGACAATATCTCTCTCATCATCACTCAATGCCTAGGTTTACACCTCCACTCTATTCACATCCTACCTGTTACTGTAATTTAATTATTCAAATATGTTTTCATTAATTGAATTTCCTTAATCTATTTTATGAGAATTTGTAAGATTCTTGTTTGCATAAAATAGACGGAGACCAGTCTTTTCAATAATAGGTAACAGAATTTATTCTCGGAGCGTGCTGCAACAGTTTATATACAATAACATGACGTAATTTCATTGCTTCTAAAAATGAATTTCCTCCTCTCGACCGGGACAAAGGGAACTTTAAAAGTTCATTCAAAGTTCATTCCAACTCACTAACACATACACAAGACACACAACACAACTGAATTTTTTCTGAACTTTTGACTCCTCACCATTATCGATCACCACTTAGCTGACAGTTCTAATTAACAGAACCTAGGAATGCACTCACTGCCTTATCTAAAACACCCCAGAGCTCAGTTTCGTTGGTTCAACCATAGGTTAACTACCTTATCTGTTTACTTAATCCGCAAACCATTCCTTTCTTCCTAGTTGGAATGGTGTTCATTAACTTTAATTACTCCTTGTCCGTGTCACACAATCACTTCTTATGAACTCATATTGTTAATCAGATATGCATGCTCATCAACCGATCACTGCCTGCACCTGCCCGCCCGTCCAGCATCACTACTCTGGATGGTTCTGACTTAGAATATGTGGACAACTACAAATACCTAGGTGTCTGGTAAACTCTCCTTCCAGACTCACATCAAACATCTCCAATCCAAAGTTAAATCTAGAATTGTCTTCCTTCACTCATGCTGCAAAACATACCCTCGTAAAACTGACCATCCTGCCGATCCTCGACTTCGTCGATGTCATTTACAAAATAGCCTCCAATACCCTACTCAATAAATTGGATGCAGTCTATCACAGTGCCATCCGTTTTGTCACCAAAGCCCCATATACTACCCACCACTGCGACCTGTACGCTCTCGTTGGCTGGCCTTCGCTTCATACTCGTCACCAAACCCACTGTCTCCAGGTCATCTACAAGATCCTGCTAGGTAAAGTCCCCCCTTATCTCAGCTCGCTGGTCACCATAGCAGCACCCACCTGTAGCATGCGCTCCAGCAGGTATATCTCTCTGGTCACCCCCAAAACCAATTCTTCCTTTTGCCGCCTCTCCTTCCAGTTCTCTGCTGCCAGCTGTCAGAGCTGTCAAACACATCTCCCTCACTAGCTTTAAGCACCAGCTGTCAGAACAGCTCACAGATTACTTCCCCTACTGGATTTAGTTATTTTGCTCCTTTGCACCGCATTATTTTGATTTCTCCTCTGCACATTCTTCCACTGCAAATCTACCAGTCCAGTGTTTTACTTGCTATATTGTATTTACTTCGCCACCATGGCCTTTTTTTGCCTTTACCTCCCTTATCTCACCTCATTTGTTCACATCGTATATAGACTTATTTTTCTACTGTATTATTGACTGTATGTTTGTTTTACTCCATGTGTAACTCTGTGTTGTTGTATGTGTCAAACTGCTTTGCTTTATCTTGGCCAGGTCGCAATTTTAAATGAGAACTTGTTCTCAACTTGCCTACCTGGTTAAATAAAGGTGAAATAAAAAAAATAAAAAAATATATTTCATGGCCTACCTTCAAACTCAGTGCTGCTTTGCTTGACATCATGGGGAAATCTAAATAAATTAGCCAAGAGCTCAGAAAAAAATAGTACGCAAGTATAAACACCTTGGGATCACGCAGCCGTCATACCGCTCAGGAAGGAGACGCGTTCTGTTTCCTAGAGATGAACATACTTTGGTGCGGAAAGTGCAAATCAATCCCAGAACAACAGCAAAGGACCTTGTGAAGATGCTGGAGGAAACAGGTACAAAAGTATCTATATCCACAGTAAAACGAGTCCTATATCGACATAACCTGAAAAGCCACTCAGCAAGGAGGAAGCCACTGCTCCAAAACTGCCATAAAAAAAGCCAGACTACGGTTTGCAACTGCACATGGGGACAAAGATCATACTTTTTGGAGAAATGTCCTCTGGTCTGATGAAACAAAAATAGAATTGTTTGGCCATAATGACCATCGTTATGTTTGGAGGAAAAAGGGGGAGGCTTGCAAGCCATCCCAACCGTGAAACATAGGGGTGGCAGCATCATGTTGTGGGGGTGCTTTGCTGCAGGAGGGACTGGTGCACTTCACAAAATAGATGGCATCATGAGGCCGGAAAATTATGTGGATATATTGAAGCAACTTCTCACAACATCAGTCAGGAAGTTAAAGCTTGGTCGCAAATGGTTCTTCCAAATGGACAATTACCCCAAGCATACTTCCAAAGTTGTGGCAAAATGGCTTAAGGACAACAAAGTCAAGTTATTGGAATGGCCATCACAAAGCCCTGACCTCAATCCTATAGAACATTTGTGGGCAGAACTGGAAAAGCGTGTGCGAGCAAGGAGGCCTACAAACCTGACTCAGTTACACCAGCTCTCAGGAGGAATGGGACAAAATTCACCCAACTTATTGTGGGAAGCTCGTGGAAGGCTACCTGAGACATTTGACCCAAGTTAAACTATTTAAAGGCAATGCTACCAAATACTAATTGAGTGTATGTAAACTTCTGACCCACTGGGAATGTGAAATAAAAATGAAAGCAAATAAAAGCTGAAAAAAATCATTCTCTACTATTATTCTGACATTTCACATTCTTAAAATAAAGTGGTAATCCTAAATGACCTAAAACAGGGAATTTTTACTAGGATTAATTGTTAGGAATTGTGAAACTGAGTTTAAATGTATTTGGCTAAGGTGTATGTAAACTTTCGACTTCAACTGTATGTCAATGTAATTTTTTTTCTATTAAATACATTTACAAACATTTCTAAAAACCTGTTTTTGCTTCGTCATTATGGGGTATTGTGTGTAGATAGATGGGGGGAACTATTCAATCAGTTTTAGAATAATGTAACAAAATGTGGCAAAAGTCAAGGGGTCTGAATACTTTCTGAATGCACCCGCTAGAGGACATTGCCAGGCAGCCTCTTTAGCATATGCATCAGCTGCATATCAACCTGCAAGGTGTGCAAACATGCTTGATAAATAATTGCTTGATAAATAGTGCATAAACTATTGTAAAGGATAAATTGCTTGAAGAAATATTCATGGAGATATATAAATAAAAAAATTACAACAATAGTTTTGTTTCCATAGAGTCAAGAATATGTTTTGTATAATTCTACAAAGTCCTACAAAAATGTAGGCCTATAGATAAACATTTTTGTGTCACCCATTTGATCAACTTTATTTGTAGATTTGATTAGTAATATAATTATAATAATTCTAAAAAGTCCAGTCACAGCTTCTTTTGACAAAGTAGAAACTGAAATGATGACGATGATTACCATAATAATAATATAACCAGCATAGGTGAAATGATTTGCATTATTCCTAAACAAAAGCCCCAGTGCATTACCAATTGTAAAGGATGAATTGCATAAATAAATATTAATGCGAATATATTAAATGGCAAGATATTAAAACAGTCATTTGTTGATTGTGTCAGACACTGTATTGTGCCCATATACCCATGCCTTTACACAATCAATTGCGTCTTCTCTTTATGCTTCGGGTCCACAGTCAGCACACAGCTGACTATTGAGCCCCACAAACAAAATGGCTTCCACTGCACACTTTATGGGCCTTGTTTTGTGTGCACCTGCCGACTTAACATCGTGTCTTATTTGTCCCAAGTGTGAGCTGTGGTGGTTGGGGAAGGAGGAGGGCAGGACCTGCTGCCTTGGCGGCCGGCTTGGTGGCTATAGCTTCTTTCTTGGCGTTCATGTGGTTCTCACAAAGCTCACATGCCAGATCCAGTGGGATGCATGGTGCTGAGGATGCAAAAAATCTTATTGAACATCTGTACACAGTGTTGCTTTAACACTCTCCATCACTGATGTGGGGTACAGCATTGCTGGTATGTTGTTTTGCGCAGAGGGGGGCTGTCACGGTTTTCATATGGTGAAGGAGAGTCGGACCAAACTGCAGCGTGTCGATTGCGATTCATCTTTATTAAACAAACGGAAAACACGACAAAACACTAACACTACAAAAACAAGAAACGAAACGAAAACCGAAAACAGCCTATACATGTGTCTACTAACCTCTAACAAGGACATCAAGACACTCAGGACAATCACCCACAATACAACCAAAGAATATGGCTGCCTAAATATGGTTCCCAATCAGAGACAACGATAAACACCTGCCTCTGATTGAGAACCACTTCAGACAGCCATAGACTTTCCTAGAACACCCTACTAAGCTACAATCCCAACTAACATACACACCAAAACCCCCAGACAAAACACACCACAATACAAAAACTCCATGCCACACCCTGGCCTGACCCAATACATGAAGAAAAACACAAAATACTTAGACCAGGGCGTGACAGGGGCAGCTCCTGCCTCTGTCCATTGTTCCAGGCAGGCTAGTCTTCTTTGCAATCAACTTGTCTGCCAGGGGAATTGATGTGAAGAAGTTGTCCATGGTCACATTTCTGCCTTTGCCCATGTAAGGCTCCACAAGTCTCAAAACCAGTCTCAGAAAGGTGCTCACCCGCTGGCCTGGTTTTATCTTTCCCCTGATACAGAAAAACATTGAGCAAGTACTTGGTTTCAACATCGGCGGCTAACCAAAACGTAACTGAAGTCATTTATCAGTTTCTATCTGGCGACAGAATAACATATTGTCATTTTACATTTATTATGTTTCTATGTTTTTTCCTTAGTAGCCAGAGCAATGCTGCCGCACGAGTGGTCATGAGAATAAGCTCAGGCTTTCTAGGTCCGTATCTTATAATTGGTTCAGCCTACGACTCTCATCTCGCCAAGGTGCCAGAATTAGTGATAACAGGTGTAGGAACTGTGCCTAACTTATTTCTGGTGCCGGCTCCTGTTTCACTAGTTCCGACTGCAAATTGTGGTGAACCCTGCTCACAGCGCTAACTGTTAGGTTCTAATTATCAGAGTAAGAACTCAATGGACACTATGAAAGCTCAAACCAAGTGTATTCTTCCCAAAGGATCGAACAGCTGAACAGACAACATATTCTTCACACAAGCACTCACATTTAACCCTTTCTCCTATGCTGAGTCTCCTCCTACACTGAGTCTTCTTCTACATATCTGAACAGCCAATGCATCTCTGTTGCTAGACAGAACCTTAGTGATATGTTCTTCCTAACTTCATCTGACCTGTCCTCTGTCCCAAAGTGCTCACTCTACTCCCCAACTCACGGCTGTCATGGTGACTGGTACCAGACTGTCTCTTCTCCGAGAGGATCCCTGATGGCTAACAACAACAACATATCCTGACAATGTAAACGTTATACATTAACCTCTCTCCCTCAGTGACATGAATAAGTATATTTAATATTCTCAGAACCCAACAGTATCAACCCGTAAGGCATACGGTCAAATGATTTGCTGCTGGTAAATGGGCATAACACACTCATCATTACATTATTGTCTTTCTAAATTAAAATCAACATTTTCACCCTCCTTATCATTGTTAGGCCTAATTTAAGTTCAACTGTGAAGTAAGGTGCACAATTGTCATACATTTGTCATTAATTCAGTGAGGAGAGAGAGACGCATTAGCGCCTGGCTGGGTACCAATGTCCTACAGCACATTGTCTTGGCGGATTAAGTTAGCACTAAGTGTGGGGGTGAGAAAAAAAACTGGTAAAAAGTTTAAATACTTTTCTGTTTGTGATTTAAAAATGAGCAGACATTTAGGAAATGTCAGGGATGGAGCAGGATTATTTTTTGGGCTGCTTTTTAATTTATTTACAAAATCAAATGGCTGGCAGTTGGCCTATGGTGGTTCTAGTGTTAAAGGGATACTTTGGGATTTTGGCAATGGTAAACATTTTATGTCTCTGCATCCAGTATGAAGGAAGTTGAGGTAATTTCACAAGCCAATGCTAACTAGAGTTAGCGCAATGACTGGGAGTCTATGGTATCTCCTAGCATGCTAGCAACTCCCTTCAAACTACATGCAGACATAAAAATGGTATCCACGAGTTCATCTGACTCTGGGGAGGTAGATGAAGGGCTTCATTTGCAAAATGCTGAAGTATCCCTTTAAGCTCTGAATATCAGCTATCCAACTTTATAAGGAGTTATGAGCCTATTTGTTCAATGAGAATCAATGTGTTTACACAGCAGGAAATGCAGAAGTATTCTCCTTTCACTATGATCAGCTCGTTTGTATGGATACAAACTTGAAACCACTGATCATGACAATTTAGCCCATGGGGTGAAACTCTAGTACTGCAGTTGTGAGTAGCCTGACTGTCCATTCCATATTGCCTATTCTACTTTGACCTGTCCTGTTTTTAGGATATGGTGTTCGTAGGGCTGTCCGACAAAAAAAGTTGTCTGTTCTTTCAATATATTGACACATCCTATGTGTTTTAAACAACTCAATTATATTGACTGAGCTTATCTGATGCTTTAAAGCACACAATTTGATTAAAAAATTAAGACACACAAATGACTAGGAGTCTGACCAGCAATTGATTTGATTGTGTCAGGCTGGGCTCAGACTTGCTGCGCTGTGTTAAAAAAAAGAGGACTGAGTGACTGTGACTAGCACCCGTTGTCTCTCTCTCCTCCCTGCTGCAGTGACCACCACAGAACAGTATTTATTGCGCTGTCCATGTTGCTGAAGTTGCAATGTAATTAAAGCCATTTCTGACTGAAATGTTCTGTTACCGAAATCCCTCATTTGTTTAGGAAAAACATTCCCTATTCCCTCAACCCTTGCTCTCTTTACGTGACATGTATGCATTGCATTGCATGCATGTGACCAAAGACCTATTCACACGGGACTAGTATTACTAGAGAACGTTGGTTATGTAATTATTATGATGATTCGGACGGAATTAGTTTTTTCCAAACCCATGTAATTTTTTCCAATAAATTGACAGTTATGAAGGCTTTAGTTCTAGGCGCGAAGATACAGTATTGCAACATGTCCAGGTGATGGGGCCACACTGATAACTCAAGTTTCTAAACCATACCATCTTTCCTATAGAGTCCTCATTATATTTGATTGAGGAAGTGTCATTAGGATATATTTTAGCGAATGCCCCCCAGCATTAAGTTGTGAGCTAAACAGTGCAATTGCACTTGAGATGCATTTTAAGGCTATGGATGAGAAAGTTAACATATAATTTCCAAACATTTAGGTCAGATGTATGCTACTGCTTTGTGATCTATTAACAGCAAACGTTGCATTAAATAGGCCACAAAAAAACTACTGGTGCATTTGGCAATATTCAATTCATACTTACAAAAAATATAAACAAAAGCATTCACTGCGAAAGTTGATAGGCAACATGTAGGCCATTCATTTATAACTTATGCGCAGCACTTAGTTCAATTTATCGAATCAGTTATTGTTTTTTTGCGCAAAAAGCGAGCAACACCTGTCAAAACTCAGACATTTCTCTCAAAACACAGGGATGTTGATTCACACGGGACTAGTGTTATCAGAGGACCTTGAAGTTGGCCAAAAAAACAGTAGGTTATTTTGTATAGAATTGTTACTCTCCTGCCATTTAAAAACTACTGACATGGCAGATTCGGACGGGGCTAAAAGTTTGTGGTCGTGCACTCTCCCAGTAAAGCTAAACCTGTTCGAATAGGGCCTGACCTATGTCAGATCTTAATCACATCAATAAATTGGTTATAAACAAACTCTGAACACGTAACGCATGACAGCGAAAGATGACAGAAATTGAAATGGGGGAATATTTAAAGGTTGCTCAGGAGGCAAAGGGAAAGTCAGATGTGTGGAATAAATGTGACTTGTTGTGGAAAATCCTGGAGATCAAGAAAAGGTAAGGAGCAAGTGCTGCATGTATGAGTGCCAAACAGGTGCTGTATAGATTACAATATAATTTTTATGAAAGTTTGGAAAAATGTAAACACTAAATAAAGTATAAGCGTACGAGTCTAACTTTTTTTTTTGTTAAGGCCTTTATTACAACAGTCACATTCCTTTGTGAAAGCAATTTCCGAAATTGAATGGTTTATTTGTTTAAGCTAATTATAATTTCAGACAATTTGGAGCAGTATGAACACTAAATAAAATATATCTAATAACAGAGAGGCTGTTAACAAAAAACGTGTAAAGCCTTTATTACAGAAATGCAAAGCTTAAGAAGAGCCAAATTTGTGAAATTGTTTACTTGATATGTCGTTGTGTGAGGCTTGGTGCTCACGGAATCAGTAGGCTAACAAACACTCAGACAGGCAACTGATGCAGGATCTGTCTTATGTCTGTAGATGTATTGATGATGTATAAAGCCAGGCACATTTAACAGTTATGCTATTGATTATAGACCTAATTAAGTTTCTTAGACAATAAGGCAAGAGCTGTTTTCTCATCTCCTCATTCTGCTGCTGCCATGCCATTATGCACATTGCAACATTGCCTAGGAAAAGGCGCCAATTCAACAGCACACTGATGTGTTTCAGAGCCGGGGACAGCGACCACTATCCAATGAGGGAGAAAGCGCATCTGTTATAAAATATAATTTTTATTAGTGTTGCAGCATTGTTCTAATGTAATATAACCATATGCAATTTCAGTAGCACATATCTTAGACTGATGGACTGTGTCATCCCCACGGCCCCCACAATGGACCAGTCCACTCAGACAGGAGTGAATCACAGGTCAAATCAAATCAAATTTTATTTGTCACATACACATGGTTAGCAGATGTTAATGCGAGTGTAGCGAAATGCTTGTGCTTCTAGTTCCGACAATGCAGTAATAACCAACAAGTAATCTACCTAACAATTCCAAAACTACTGTCTTATACACAATGTAAGGGGATAAAGAATATGTACATAAGGATATATGAATGAGTGATGGTACAGAGCAGCATAGGCAAGATACAGTAGATGGTATCGAGTACAGTATATACATATGAGATGAGTATGTAAACAAAGTGGCATAGTTAAAGTGGCTAGTGATACATGTATTACATAAGGATGCAGTCGATGATATAGAGTACAGTATATACGTATGCATATGAGATGAATAATGTAGGGTAAGTAACATTATATAAGGTAGCATTGTTTAAAGTGGCTAGTGATATATTTACATCATTTCCCATCAATTCCCATTATTAAAGTGGCTGGAGTTGAGTCAGTGTCAGTGTCAGTGTGTTGGCAGCAGCCACTCAATGTTAGTGGTGGCAGTTTCACAGTCTGATGGCCTTGAGATAGAAGCTGTTTTTCAGTCTCTCGGTCCCAGCTTTGATGCACCTGTATTGACCTCACCTTCTGGATGATAGCGGGGTGAACAGGCAGTGGCTTGGGTGGTTGATGTCCTTGATGATCTTTATGGCCTTCCTGTAACATCGGGTGGTGTAGGTGTCCTGGAGGGCAGGTAGTTTGCCCCCGGTGATGCGTTGTGCAGACCTCACTACCCTCTGGAGAGCCTTACGGTTGCGGGCGGCGCAGTTGCCGTACCAGGCGGTGATACAGCCCACCAGGATGCTCTCGATTGTGCATCTGTAGAAGTTTGTGAGTGCTTTTGGTGACAAGCCTAATTTCTTCAGCCTCCTGAGGTTGAAGAGGCGCTGCTGCGCCTTCTTCGCGATGCTGTCTGTGTGAGTGGACCAATTCAGTTTGTCTGTGATGTGTATGCCGAGGAACTTAAAACTTGCTACCCTCTCCACTACTGTTCCATCGATGTGGATAGGGGGGTGTTCCCTCTGCTGTTTCCTGAAGTCCACAATCATCTCCTTAGTTTTTGTTGACGTTGAGTGTGAGGTTATTTTCCTGACACCACACTCCGAGGGCCCTCACCTCCTCCCTGTAGGCCGTCTCGTCGTTGTTGGTAATCAAGCCTACCACTGTTGTGTCGTCCGCAAACTTGATGATTGAGTTGGAGGCGTGCCTGGCCACGCAGTCGTGGGTGAACAGGGAGTACAGGAGAGGGCTCAGAACGCACCCTTGTGGGGCCCCAGTGTTGAGGATCAGCGGGGAGGAGATGTTGTTGCCTACCCTCACCACCTGGGGGCGGCCCGTCAGGAAGTCCAGTACCCAGTTGCACAGGGCGGGTCGAGACCCAGGGTCTCGAGCTTGATGACGAGCTTGGAGGGTACTATGGTGTTGAATGCCGAGCTGTAGTCGATGAACAGCATTCTCACATAGGTATTCCTCTTGTCCAGATGGGTTAGGGCAGTGTGCAGTGTGGTTGAGATTGCATCGTCTGTGGACCTATTTGGGCGGTAAGCAAATTAGAGTGGGTCTAGGGTGTCAGGTAGGGTGGAGGTGATATGGTCCTTGACTAGTCTCTCAAAGCACTTCATGATGACGGAAGTGAGTGCTACGGGGCGGTAGTCGTTTAGCTCAGTTACCTTAGCTTTCTTGGGAACAGGAACAATGGTGGCCCTCTTGAAGCAGGTGGGAACAGCAGACTGGTATAGGGATTGATTGAATATGTCCGTAAACACACCGGCCAGCTGGTCTGCGCATGCTCTGAGGGCGCGGCTCTGGATGCCGTCTGGGCCTGCAGCCTTGCGAGGGTTAACACGTTTAAATGTCTTACTCACCTCGGTTGCAGTGAAGGAGAGACCGCATGTTTTCGTTGCAGGCCGTGTCAGTGGCATTGTATTGTCCTCAAAGCGGGCAAAAAAGTTATTTAGTCTGCCTGGGAGCAAGACATCCTGGTCCGTGACTGGGCTGGATTTCTTCTTGTAGTCCGTGATTGACTGTAGACCCTGCCACATGCCTCTTGTGTCTGAGCCGTTGAATTAAGATTCTACTTTGTCTCTGTACTGACGCTTAGCTTGTTTGATAGCCTTGCGGAGGGAATAGCTGCACTGTTTGTATTCGGTCATGTTACCAGACACCTTGCCCTGATTAAAAGCAGTGGTTCGCACTTTCAGTTTCACGCGAATGCTGCCATCAATCCACGGTTTCTGGTTAGGGAATGTTTTAATCGTTGCTATGGGAACGACATCTTCAACGCACGTTCTAATGAACTCGCACACCGAATCAGCGTATTCGTCAATATTGTTATCTGACGCAATACGAAACATATCCCAGTCCACGTGATGGAAGCAGTCTTGGAGTGTGGAATCAGATTGGTCGGACCAGCGTTGGACAGACCTCCGCGTGGGAGCCTCTTGTTTTAGTTTCTGTCTGTAGGCAGGGATCAACAAAATGGAGTCGTGGTCAGCTTTTCCGAAAGGGGGGCGGGGCAGGGCCTTATATGCGTCGCGGAAGTTAGAGTAACAATGATCCAAGGTTTTTCCACCCCTGGTTGCGCAATCGATATGCTGATAAAATTTAGGGAGTCTTGTTTTCAGATTAGCCTTGTTAAAATCCCCAGAGTTAAATAAAGTTCGTTCAGAGCCATCGATGTGTCTGTTTGGGGGGGGATATATACGGCTGTGATTATAATCGAAGAGAATTCTCTTGGTAGATAATGTGGTCGACATTTGATTGTGAGGAATTCTAAATCAGGTGAACAGAAGGATTTGAGTTCCTGTATGTTTCTTTCATCACACCATGTCTCGTTAGCCATAAGGCATACGCCCCCGCCCCTCTTCTTACCCGAAAGATGTTTGTTTCTGTCGGCGCGATGCGTGGAGAAACCTGTTGGCTGCACCGCCTCGGATAGCGTCTCTCCAGTGAGCCATGTTTCCGTGAAGCAAAGAACGTTACAGTCTCTGATGTCCCTCTGGAATGCTACCCTTGCTCGGATTTCATCAACCTTGTTGTCAAGAGACTGGACATTGGCAAGAAGAATGCTAGGGAGTGGTGCACGGTGTGCCCGTCTCCGGAGTCTGACCAGAAGACCGCCTCGTTTCCCTCTTTTTCGGAGTCGTTTTTTTGGGTCGCTGCATGGGATTCATTCCGTTGTCCTGTATGAAAGGCAGAACACAGGATCCGCGTCGCGAAAAACATATTCTTGGTCGTACTGATGGTGAGTTGACGCTGATCTTATATTCAGTAGTTCTTCTCGACTGTATGTAATGAAACCTAAGATGACCTGGGGTACTAATGTAAGAAATAACACGTAAAAAAACAAAAAACTGCATAGTTTCCTAGGAACGCGAAGCGAGGCGGCCATCTCTGTCGGCGCCTCCATCAACTGTTATAGACAGTGGATGTGTCTACAACAGTGGATGGGTCTATAACAGTGGATGGTGTCTTGTATGCCATATTATTATTTAAATGTTTTGCTACTGCCCGACGTAACTTCTTATGGCTGCAGGAGCAGTATTGAGTAGCTTGGATAAAAGGTGCCCAGAGTAAACAGTCTGCTCCTCAGTCCCAGTTGCAAATATATGCATATCATCATTAGTATTGGATAGAAAACACTCTGAAGTTTCTAAAACTGTTTGAATGATGTCTGTGAGTATAACAGAACTCATATGGCAGGCAAAAACCTAAGAAATCCAAACAGGAAGTGGGAAATCTGAGGTTGGTCGATTTTCAACCCAGCCGCTATTGAATACACAGTGGGATATTGGTTATGTTGCACTTCCTAAGGCTTCTACTAGATGTCAACCATCTTTAGAAACTTGAATGAGGCTTCTACTGTGATGTCCACCTTCTACACCACCTGACTGTGCTGACTGTGCTGCTGCTCCAGTTTCAACTGTTCTGCCTTATTATTATTCGACCATGCTGGTCATTTATGAACATTTGAACATCTTGGTCATGTTCTGTTATAATCTCTACCCGGCACAGCCAGAAGAGGACTGGCCACCCCACATAGCCTGGTTCCTCTCTAGGTTTCTTCCTAGGTTTTGGCCTTTCTAGGGAGTTTTTCCTAGCCACCGTGCTTTTACACCTGCATTGTTTGCTGTTTGGGGTTTTAGGCTGGGTTTCTGTACAGCACTTTGAGATATCAGCTGATGTACGAAGGGCTATATAAATAAATTTGATTTGATTTGATTTGATGTTGGGCCGTATGAGAGCTCTTTGAGTCAGTGGTCTGGCAGAGAGCCAAGTCCTGGTCTTTGCATTTCACATGATAGCGACCTGCGTTCCATGGCTTTTCTACAGACAATGGAATTCTCTGGTTGGAACGTTATTGAAGATTTATGATAAAAACATCATAAAGATTGATTCTATACTTAGTTTGAAATGTTTCTACGACCTGTAATATAACTTTTTGAAGTTTTCGTCCGACGCTCGGCTGGACCTGCACGAGCGTTTGGATTTGTGTACTAAACGCCCTAACAAAAGTAGCTACTTGGACATAAATAATGGACATTATCGAACAAATCAAACATTTATTGTGGAACTAGGATTCCTGGGAGTGCATTCTGATGAAGATCAAAGGTAAGTGAATATTTATAATGTTATTTCAGATTTCTGTTGACTTCAACATGGCGGATAATTTATTTTTAAATTCTGAGCGCCGTTCTCAGATCATTGCATGGTTTACTTTTTCCATTGTTTTTTAAAAATCTGACCCAGCGGTTGCATTAAGGAGAGGTATATCTATATTTCCATGTCTAACAATTGTATTTTCATCGACAATTATAATGAGTATTTCTGTAAAATGTTGTGGCTCTCTGCAATATCACCGGATGTTTTTGGAATTTGTGAACGTAACGCGCCAATGTATACTGAGATTTTTTTAATATAAATATGAACTTTATCAAACAAAACATACATGTATTGTGTAACATGTCCTATGAGTCCTATGAGTGTCATCTGATGAAGATCAAAGGTTAGTGATTAATTTTCTCTATTTGTGCTTTTTGTGACTCCTCTCTTTGGCTGGAAAAATGGCTGTGTTTTTCTGTGAGTTGGTGGTGACCTAATATTATCGGTTGTGATGCCTTTGCTGTGAAGCCTATTTGAAATTTGACACTGTGGTGGGATTAACAAGATTACCTTTAAAACGGTATAAAATACATGTATGTTTGAGGAATTTTAAATATGAGATTTCTGTTGTTTTGAATTTGGCGCCCTGCACTTTCACTGGCTTTTGTCATTTCGATCCTGTTAACGGGATTGCAGCCCTAAAAGTTGTTTAAGAAATCTGTCGACAAACAGCCTATATAATTGTTTGACTTGGGGTCAGCCCTAGTTGTTTGTTAACATTTTTTTATTTGATTGGTTGCCATTTAGGATAGGCTAAAGAAACGTGCATGATGTAAAAAGTGTCTTTCTTATTACATTGTCAATACATTTTCTCTCTAGTCTGTAGGCTACAGAAAAGGCCACATACTCTTTCGACCATATCCGTTATCTGATACATTATTTACAGTGCATTCGGAAAGTTTTCAGACCATAGCGGTTTGAATACCCATACTAACATACTGTATAATAAACTCAGTATACACTATTTACATTATGTGTCGGGGGGCTAGGGTCAGTTTGTTATATCTGGAGTACTTCTCCTGTCCTATCCGGTGTCCTGTGTGAATTTAAGTATGCTCTCTCTACTTCTCTCTTTCTTTCTCTCTCTCGGAGGACCTGAGCCCTAGGACCATGCTTCAGGACTACCTGACATGATGACTCCTTGCTGTCCCCAGTCCACCTCCAGTTTCAACTGTTCTGCCTGTGATTATTATTATTTGACCATGCTGGTCATTTATGAACATTTGAACATCTTGGCCATGTTCTGTTATAATCTCCACCTGGCACAGCCAGAAGAGGACTGGCCACCCCTCATAGCCTTTTTAGGCTGGGTTTCTGTACAGCACTTTGAGATATCAGCTGATGTACGAAGGGCTATATAAATACATTTGATTTGATTTGATTCAACAAAGTACTGCGTAAAGGGTCTGAATACTTATGTATATGTGATTTCACTTTTTTTTGCAAAAAACATATAAAAACAGTTTTTGCTTTGACATTATGGGGTATTGTCTATAGATTGATGAAGGGGAAAAAATGATTTAATTAATTTTAGAATAAGGCTGTAACGTAACAAAATGTGGAAAAAGTCAAGGGGTCTGAATACTTTCCGAAGGGACTGTATCTTGCAGCCCTAAGTCACATACACACGGAAGAGTGGGAAGTCTGATTTAACTTCACATAGACAATGGATAATGAATTAATAAGGAGATGGGCATGTTATGATAAGGATATGTGAGTGGGATTCCTGTATATGCACAGCATGAATTATGAATTCTAGAAGCATTACTGCCAGGCCCCAAAATACCTTTTTCCCCAGGCTAAATAGAAGGGTTTGAGTTTACCATGTCATTCTCCTTCCTGCCTGCTGCCTCAGCCTATCATTTCCTCAGGGAACCCGTCTCTCCCCAGGCCAGCAACTGTTACTGCACCAGTAGGGGTTGTCTGTAGTTTGAGCTCTGCTCCAAAATCTCCGACAGCACCCCTTTCTGTGCCAAAAAGAACACCAGAGAAAAACACTAGGGGATTCAGTGGATTCATACCTCTCCTAATTCCTGGGGCCTCATTTGGTGCATAAGGAAATCAACCAAGCATACCAGTTTCCTAAATCTTTTAAAGCTCTAATTACAATTGGACTATGTTCAATTTTTACAGGAGTCTTCAGTACTTCTACTTATTGCGTACAGAAGATGGCTTAACTTTAGTGCATCAATATTTGATAGATTTCTAATATTAATGGATTTTGGAGGTCGGTTCGGTTTTGATTATTAAAAAAATTAAAGTTTTCAATTTTGGTTTTCATTATTTGTGTTGATGCTCAAACACAGAATAAAATCATGAACAAATCCCCATGATGGTAATGACTGCCCATTACTGCTTATCACTTACTAACCATAATTTATTCACAAAAACTTTACAAAAATATTTCAGTTGTGTATATTACATTGGTTTTATTTGATGACTATTATTTAATTCCAAGTCATCTCAATAGAGCTGCTGCCTATGCTGTAACTATTTTGTATTTCTTCAAAGTAAATAAGGCATACTTCTTTGACTGCAGAATACCAATTATCAATCCCTTTGATCGTGTATTTTCAGGTAGAGAAGCAACAGCTGCTCTATTCCCCCTCACAATCATGCATTCTTGTCTCTTCTGTAGCAGGTGTTAAAGAAACACAGACCGGACAAGTAAATGTGCAATGGATTATGGTCATTGTAGTTAATTTGGTGCATACAATGAGTTAATTATGTAGTATATTGGTCTGTTGGAAACTACAACTCCCTACTACATCGCACAGTTCAGGCTGGCTCTGAAATTGCGCACATTGCACTCCACAGAAAAAAACTGAATGAAATGGAATTCTAATAATTGAACCGATGTAGGTCAATTAGTTGTTTAAAAAACAAAAATTAGCCAACATTTTGGTTAATCATTCAGCACTAATTTGAACTCAAACTCAGTGGAAAACATGATCTTCCCAGTTAGTTTGATCCAGTGTGCCTTCATCTCTAGCCAAGTGTCCCAAATGGCACCCTATTAGCTATGTAGGGCACTACCTTTGGGCCCTGAAAAGAAGTAGTGTACTACATTGGGAATGGGGTGCCATTTGGGACATAAACCTAGTCTTTCATAAAGTTATTATAACTCACCCACTGGCAGAGCTCCCTTACCCCAGGAGGTCTTTGAGGATTCGATTCCAATGCCTCTGAACATGGACACCAGAGACGACCCCTGGTCTTGGATGGGCATGTCCACCTGCCAATTACAATATCGTTACAAGAGCTATGCGAGAGCCACACCTGGGCTCAAATGGTATTTGAACAATTTTGAGCGGGCGGGAGCATCCTAGAGCGTTGGGCCAGTAACCGAAAAGGTCACTGGTTCGAATCACCGAACGGACTAGGTGAAAATTATGTTGGTGTGCCCTTGAGCAAAGCACTTAACCCTAATTGCTCCTGTAAGTCGCTCTGGATAAGAGCGTCTGCAAAATGTAAGTATGTAATCTGTCCTTGATTGAGCTTGCAATGAGTGAAATGGAACTAACTGAATAGTCCCATAAGCGCAAACCACCTTGAACTCTAGTCTGAGTTGGAGTTAGGAGAAAGACTTTACAAACCCTAAGTAACACAACACAAACCTGCTTGATTACTACTTCTACTTCAGGCCAGACTTGTGTGATAGGCTGACCTGGAGGACCTTGATCAGTGAGGCTCCAAACCCTTCTTGCCACCCCTACCACCGACTCAGCTGACGAAAGAAGCAGTCCTCTTGTGCGGCCAAGCCCACCATCTTCTGATGTGGGCATGAGTATCCCCTTGGCAAAGCCAATGGAGGGCTCGCTCGCTGGGAAGGGCACTCCTCTCCCATACTGCATTAGCAGTGTATCACCAGGGTTGATGAAACTCCTGGCTCTTCCTGTTGCTGGCTTATCTGACAGAAGTCCTCCCTCCTGCTGCTGCAGGCAAGCCATGAGGGAGGCTTGGGAACGAGGCGTGTTTGGATTAATTCAAACTAGCTTCTCTCCCATTCAATGCTTGTGAGATGGATGAAAAAAACTACTTTGCTAGTATCAAAACACGTATGGAAAATGTATTATGACGGGGAAAAAGACAGGAGGCGACTTGCTGGGTTTGCTCAACGCCGAGGGCGCAACACTTGAGTTCACTCAGCAAGGCTCAGCCGCCAAGCCAATTCATGTCAGGGTAAAATTTGCAATATCGATGCCCGAAAAAGCAGCCGGTTGCCGCCAGTCCGGGATAGTTAGCCGGCTAACTAGTTGCATGTGTTTTTCACCCTAACATTCATTAGACTAGTAACGTAAACTACTCAGACATGTTATACCAACATCAAAGGTTAACTCAATATTGCAATAGCAATTTCTAGTGTTTTAACAACAGCTAATGAATGCTAGCAGCAAGCGCGACTGCTTTTTCTTGCAAAAACATGCACCGGTGGGAACGCGAGAGATAATCATCAAAGAAAAAAAATCATCAAATGCGTCGCTATTTCGTTGCGTGATACGTTCTTTACAATTCAAACAGAACGCCAAACCTTATTTTCATCAACTTTTGCTGTATTTACACGACTCGCATCTCGAAATGTGTACTGTGTATCGACTGTGCCGCAAAAGCATGCTCCAGCGGCAGAGTCGATTTCCGTGCTTAATACAATAATATGTGAAAAGACAGGACAGGAACACATCAGTCTCCAATGCACCATCTGACAAGTTGTTCTTTCTCTCTGTGTTTTCTCGCACTCACACAATCACACATAAAGCCATAATGTATACTATAAAATAATAATCAGTCCTTAATACAAAGAATTAAAGGTCAACCGATTAATCGGAATGGCCAATTAATTAATCGGAAATCGGTATTTTTGGGTGCCGATTTGCCCATTTTTATTTTATTTTATTATTTTTTTAATACCTTTTTTTAACTAGGCAAGTCAGTTATGAACACATTCTTATTTTCAATGACGGCCTAGGAAAGGTGGGTTAACTGCCTTGTTCAGGGGCAGAACGACAGATTTTCACCTTATCAGCTACGGGATCCAATCTTGCAACCTTACAGTTAACTAGTCCTATATCTGTTCTTAGTTCTACATTTTTTGAAAGGGGCATGCTTATTTAAGATGGTGAGGAAATTACTGTTAAAGAACGACCAGGCATCCTCGACTGACGGGATGAGGTCAATAGCCTGCAGCGTTCTGTCTTTACTATCCAGGTCTGTACCCAAACAATTCAAGCTTCTACTTTTAAAAATCCACCTTTCCAGAATCAAGTCTCTCACCGTCACCCTCTGCCCCCAGCTGTGCCCTGGACACCATATGTGAATTGATTGTCCCCCATCTATCTTCAGAGCTCGTGCTGCTAGGTGACCTAAACTGTGACATGCTTAACACCCCGGTCATCCTGCAATCTAAGCTTGATGCCCTCAATCTCACAAAAATGATCAATGAACCCACCAGGTACAACTCCAAATCCGTAAACACGGGCACCCTCATAGATATCATCCTAACCAACTTTCCCTCCAAATACACCTCTGCTGTTTTCAACCAAGATCTCAGCGATCACTGCCTTATTGCCTGCACCCGTAATGGGTCTGCGGTCAAACGACCACCCCTCACCACTGTCAAACGCTCCCTAAATCCCTTCCGCGAGCAGGCCTTTCTAATCGACCTGGCCCGGGTATCCTGGAAGGATATTGACCTCATCCCGTCAGCCGAGGATGCCTTGTCATTCTTTAAAAGTGCCTTCTTCACCATCTTAAATAAGCATTCCCCATTCAGAAAAATTAGAACCAGGTAACAGATATTGCCCTTGGTTCTCTCCAGACCTGACTGCCCTCGACCAGCACAAAAACATCCCGTGGCGTTCTGCATTAGCATCGAATAGCCCCCGTGATATGTAACTTTTCAGGGAAGTTAGGAACCAATATATACAGGCAGTTAGGAAAGCTAAGGCCAGGTTTTTCAAGCAGAATTTTTCATCCTGTAGCACAGACTCCAAAAAGTTTTGGGATACTGTAAAGTCCATGGAGAATAAGACCACCTCCTACCAGCTGCCCACTGCACTGAGGCTAGGAAACACTATCACCACCGATAAATCCACTATAATTGAGAATTTCAATAAGCATTTTTCTACGGCTGACCATGCTTTCTCCCTGGCTACCCCTACCCCGATCAACAGCCCTCCACCCCCACAGCAACTCGCCCAAGCCTCCCCATTTCTCCTCCACCCAAATCCAGATAGCTGATGTTCTGAAAGAGCTGCAAAATCTGGACCCCTACAAATCAGCCGGGCTAGACAATCTGCACCCTCTCTTTCTAAATTGATCTGCCGAAATTGTTGCAACCCCTATTACTAGCCTGTTCAACCTCTCTTTCGTATCGTCTGAGATTCCCATAGATTGGAAAGCTGCCGCTCTGATAGAGTTCAGTGTGTCAAATCGGAGGCCCTGTTGTCTGGACTTCTGGCAGTCTCTATGGGGGGGTCACAGGGTTCAATTCTCGGGCTGACTCTCTTCTCTGTATACGTCAATGATGTCGCTCTTGCTGCTGGTAATTCGTTTGATCCACCTCTACGCAGACGACAGCAATTCTATATACCTCTGGCCCTTCTTTGGACACTGTGTTAACTAACCTCCAGATGAGCTTCAATGCCATACAACTCTCCTTCCGTGGCCTCCAACTGCTCTTAAATGCAAGTAAAACTAAATGCATGCTCTTCAACCGATCGCTGCCCACACCCGCTCGCCCGTCCAGCATAACTACTCTGGACGGTTCTGACTTAAAATATGTGGACAACTACAAATACCTAGGTGTCTGATTAGACTGTAAACTCTCCTTCCAGACTCACATTAAGCATCTCCAATCCAAAATTAAATCTAGAATCGGCTTCCTATTTCGCAACAAAGCATCCTTCACTCATGCTGCCAAACATACCCTCGTAAAACTGACCATCCTACCGATCCTCGACTTCGGCGATGTCATTTACAAAATACCCTCCAACACTCTACTCAACAAATTGGATGAAGTCTATCACAGTGCCATCCGTTTTGTCACCAAAGCTACCCACCACTGCGACCTGTACGCTCTCGTTGGCTGGCCCTTGCTTCATACTCGTCACCAAACCCACTGGCTCCATGTCATCTACAAGTCTCTGCTAGGTAAAGCCCTGCCTTATCTCAGCTCACTGGTCACCATAGGAGCACCCACTCGTAACACGCACTCCAGCAGGTACAGTGCCTTGCGAAAGTATTCGGCCCCCTTGAACTTTGCGACCTTTTGCCACATTTCAGGCTTCAAACATAAAGATATAAAACTGTATTTTTTTGTGAAGAATCAACAACAAGTGGGGCACAATCATGAAGTGGAACGACATTTATTGGATATTTCTAACTTTTTTAACATACAAAAACTGAAAAATTGGGCGTGCAAAATTATTCAGCCCCTTTACTTTCAGTGCAGCAAACTCTCTCCAGAAGTTCAGTGAGGATCTCTGAATGATCCAATGTTGACCTAAATGACTAATGATGATAAATACAATCCACCTGTGTGTAATCAAGTCTCCGTATAAATGCACCTGCACTGTGATAGTCTCAGAGGTCCGTTAAAAGCGCAGAGAGCATCATGAAGAACAAGGAACACACCAGGCAGGTCCGAGATACTGTTGTGAAGAAGTTTAAAGCCGGATCTGGATACAAAAATATTTCCCAATATTTTCCTTTAAACATCCCAAGGAGCACTGTGCAAGCGATAATATTGAAATGGAAGGAGTATCAGACCACTGCAAATCTACCAAGACCTGGCCGTCCCTCTAAACTTTCAGCTCATACAAGGAGAAGACTGATCAGAGATGCAGCCAAGAGGCCCATGATCACTCTGGATGAACTGCAGAGATCTACAGCTGAGGTGGGAGACTCTGTCCATAGGACAACAATCAGTCGTATATTGCACAAATCTGGCCTTTATGAAAGAGTGGCAAGAAGAAAGCCATTTCTTAAAGATATCCATAAAAAGTGTCGTTTAAAGTTTGCCACAAGCCACCTGGGAGACACACCAAACATGTGGAAGAAGGTGCTCTGGTCAGATGAAACCAAAATTGAACTTTTTGGCAACAATGCAAAACGTTATGTTTGGTGTAAAAGCAACACAGCTCATCACCCTGAACACACCATCCCCACTGTCAAACATGGTGGTGGCAGCATCATGGTTTGGGCCTGCTTTTCTTCAGCAGGGACAGGGAAGATGGTTAAAATTGATGGGAAGATGGATGGAGCCAAATACAGGACCATTCTGGAAGAAAACCTGATGGAGTCTGCAAAAGACCTGAGACTGGGACGGAGATTTGTCTTCCAACAAGACAATGATCCAAAACATAAAGCAAAATCTACAATGGAATGGTTCAAAAATAAACATATCCAGGTGTTAGAATGGCCAAGTCAAAGTCCAGACCTGAATCCAATCGAGAATCTGTGGAAAGAACTGAAAACTGCTGTACACAAATACTCTCCATCCAACCTCACTGAGCTCGAGCTGTTTTGCAAGGAGGAATGGGAAAAAATTTCAGTCTCTCGATGTGCAAAACTGATAGAGACATACCCCAAGCGACTTACAGCTGCAATCGCAGCAAAAGGTGGCGCTACAAAGTATTAACTTAAGGGGGCTGAATAATTTTGCATGCCCAATTTTTCAGTTTTTGATTTGTTAAAAAAGTTTGAAATATCCAATAAATGTCGTTCCACTTCATGATTGTGTCCCACTTGTTGTTGATTCTTCTCAAAAAAATACAGTTTTATATATTTATGTTTGAAGCCTGAAATGTGGCAAAAGGTCGCAAAGTTCAAGGGGGCCGAATACTTTCGCAAGGCACTGTATCTCACTGGTCTCCCTCAAAGCCAATTCTTCCTTTGGCCACCTCTCCTTCCAGTTCTCTGCTGCCAATGACTGGAATGAACTGCTGGAGACTGATGGAGACTGATATCTCCCTCACAAGCTTTAAGCACCAGCTGTCAGAGCAGCTCACAGATCACAGCACCTGTACATAGCCCATCTGTAAATAGCCCATCCAACTACCTCATGCCCATACTGTATTAATTTATTTATCTTGCTCCTTTGCACCCCAGTATCTCTAATACCATTTCATATTTTTAACAAGAGGAATAGTTTGTATATTACATTTATGCAAATCATGAATGCTTAAAAAAATATATTTATTACTTTCTAAGTAGACTTTATATTTCCATGTTAATACATGGGTAGCCATAAGAAAGAACCCCCATTCAGATGGGACGCAATCGGGCGATGTAGGCTTGTACACAAATCGCCCAACCTACACACACACTGTGTGTGTGGTTACAGTAGGCTACCATATGTCAATGGTTTTAGGAACAGCAGTAACATCAGGCAGGATTTAGGCTACCAACTGCCGAGCCAGTTGTAGCTCAATCTTGGGTGCAGTGGTCACATTCCCGCACTGACTGACTGTGTGGAGGCTCATTGATTTAACGTTACATTAGCAACATGCTATACTGGCAAAGTTATGAATGATATAGCTGTTGGCTATATTAGCCACGACTTACCGTTCTTTGTGCAGCTTCAAATGTCGAACAAATTTGGAAGTTGTTGCGCCTTCGTCTGTAATTTTCTTCCTGCATGTTTTGCAAGTTGCAATCCGGTTTTTGTTGATACAGAGTAGTCTTTATATCCGAAAAATAATAATTTGGGGTATCATCTTTCCAAGGGCTCCATCTAAATTCACTCGCCTACGTTCCTCTGCACTGCCACATGCAACTTTTTCTCAGCTGGAAGAATTTGATTGGTTGCTGTCCGATTCAATCTGTAATCCGTTAAATTAAGAGTTGATGCGCTGCACACTTTTTTTAATAGGATAAGTTTTATATATTTGGAATTGGGGAGGGTATCAAGTCAGTTTGAGTCAAAAGGCTCAAGTCCAAGTTAAGTCACGAGTCAATGGTGTTAAAGGCAAAGTCGAGTTGCAAGTCATCATGACCACACTTTTCTAATTAAGTGTATGTAAACTTCTTATCCACTGGGTATGTGATGAAAGAAATAAAAGCTGAAATAAATCATTCTCTCTACTATTATTCTGACATTTCACATTCTTAAAATAAAGAGGGGATCCTAACTGACCTAAGACAGAATTTTTACGAGGATTAAATGTCAGGAATTGTGAGTTTAACTGAGTTTAAATATATTTGGATAAGGTGTATGTAAACTTCCGACTTCAACTGTATGTGGACACCTGCTAGTAGATCATCTCATTTGAAAATCATGGGCAATTATATGGAGTTGGTCCCCCTTCTCTGCTATAACAGCCTCCAATCTTCTGGGAAGGCTTTCCACTAGATGTTGGAACTAGAGGTAGACTGATTATGATTTTTCAGCGCCGATACCGATTATTGGAGGACCAAAAAAAGCCGATACCGATTAATCTTCCGATATTTATATATATATTTGTAATAATGACAATTACAACAATACTGAATGAACAATGAACACTTTTATTTTAACTTAATATAATACATCAATAAAATCAATTTAGTCTCAAATAATGAAACGTGTTCAATTTGGTTTAAATAATGCAAAAACAAAGTGTTGGAGAAGAAAGTAAAAGTGCAATATGTGCCATGTAAAAAACGCTTAAGTTCCTTGCTCAGAACATGAGAACATATGAAAGCTGGTGGCTCCTTTTAACATGAGCCTTCAATATTCCCAGGTAAGACGTTTTAGGTTGTAGTTATTATTGGACTATTTCTCTCTATACCATTTGTATTTCATATGCCTTTGACTATTGGATGTTCTAATAAGTACTTTAGTATTGCCAGTCTAATCTCGGGAGTTGATAGACTTGAAGTCATAAACAGCGCAATGCTTGAAGCATTGCAAAGAGCTGCTGGCAAACGCAATAAAGTGCTGTTTGAAGGAATGCTTACGAGCCTTCTGCTGCCAACCACTGCTCAGTCAGACTGCTCTATCAAATCGTAGACTTAATTATAATATAATAATACACAGAAATACGAGCCTTATGTCATTTATATGGTCAAATCCGTAAACTATCATTTCGAAAACAAAACGTTTATTATTTCAGTGAAATACGGAACCGTTCCGTATTTGATCTAACGGGTGACATTCATAAGTCGAAATATTGCTGTTACATTGCACAACCTTCAATGTTATGTCATAATTACGTAAAATTCTGGCAAATTAGTTTGCAATGAGCCAGGTGGCCCAAACTGCTGCATATACCCTGACTCTGTTGCACAGAACGCAAGATAAGTGACACAATTCCCCTAGTTAAAAGAAATTCATGTTAGCAGGCAATATTAACTAAATATGCAGGTTTAAAAATATATACTTGTATATTGATTTTAAGAAAGGCGTTGATGTTTATGGTTAGGTACACATTGGTGCAACGACAGTGCTTTTTCGCGAATGCGCTTGTTAAATCACCCGTTTGGCGAAGTAGGCTGTGATTCAATGATAAATTAACAGGCACCGCATCAATTATATGCAACGCACGACAAGCTAGATAAACTAGTAATATCATCAACCATGTGTAGTTAACTAGTGATTATGTTAAGATTGATTGTTTTTTATAAGATACGTTTACTGCTAGCTAGCACCTTACCTTGGCTCCTTGCTGCACTCTCATAACAGGTAGTCAGCTTGCCACGCAGTCTCCTCATGGAGTGCAGTGTAATCGGCCATGATCGTTGTCCAAAAATGCCGATTACAGATTGTTATGAAAACTTGAAATCGGCCCTGATTAATCGGCCATTCCGATGAATCAGTCGATCTCTAGTTGGAACATTGCAGTGTGGACTTGCTTCCATTCAGCCACAACAGCATTAGTGAGGTTGGGCGATTAGGCCTGGCTTGCGTTCCAATTAATCTCAAAGGTGTTAGATGGGGTTGAGGTCAGTGCTCTGTGCAGGCCTGTCAAGTTCTTCCACACCGATCTCAACAAACCCTTTCTGTATGGACCTAGCTTTGTGTATGAGGGCACTGTCATGCTGAAACAGGAAAGGACTTTCTCCAAACTGTTGCCACTGTCGGGGTAGGTTCCTTGTCCCTTGTCAATCATTGTCTTATTGGTGAAATCGGCAGTTAGACAATATCTTTAAGTAAATCAATCATTCATTTATTAATGCAATTGCAGTCAGAAGTTGACAACGGGAACATAGCACGCATGTCTCCGAGTAGGTTCTGCACCCCACCTAAGGGCGCAGCTGATTTTATACACTCGTGGTATGATACCTAGTGGTATGATCGCCTACGTCAATGTATGTGTGTATCAATAAGCTGAGGTTACCTTATAAGACAACCTAGTACAGTAGCTTCTCTGGATGTATTAGCATGGTCTACTGTCACACAAGATCAAAATGCCAAAACCAGACAGTGGCTACTTCTCTATCTATTTTCGGTCTGACTCAGACCTAGCCTACAAGCACACTTTCGCAACAGCTAGGGCTTAACCACAAAGACTAATATAGATAGCTTATGCAACGTATAGTGGCATAGTTTTTAGAAGCATAGCAACAGTATCTTATTATAAAGCCTGCAGCAAAACATATGAATCTTAAGGTCCCCTTAATCAATAATGAGGAGGGTCTTTGGGACCCACCCCCTACACCACAAAGTTGGAAGCACAGAATCATCTAGAATGTCAATGTATGCTGTAGAATTAAGATTTCCCTTCTCTGGAACTAAGGGGCCTAACCCGAACCATTAAAAACAGCCCTAGACCATTATACCTCCTCCACCAAACTTTACAGTTGGCACTATGCATTGGGGCATGTAGCATTCTCCTGGCATCTGCCTAACCCAGATTCGTCCATCGGACTGCCAGAGAATGAAGCGTGATTCATCACTCCAGGGAACTCTTTTTCACTGCTCCAGAGTCCAATAGTCTAATGGCGGCTAGCTTTACACCACTCCAGCAGACACTTGGCATTGTGCATGGTGATATTAGGCTTGTGTGTGGCTGCTTGGCCATGGAAACTCATTTCATAAAGCTCCTGACGAACAGTTCTTGTGCTGACATTGCTTCCAGAGGCAGTTTGGAACTCAGTAGTGAGTGTTGCAACCGAGGACAGATTATTTTTACGCGCTACGTGCTTCAGTACTCGGTTGTCCCGTTCTGTGAGCTTGTGTGGCCTACCACTTCGTGACTGAGCCGTTGTTGCTCCTAGACATTTCCAAGTCAAAATAAGAGCACTTAACATTTAACCGGGGCAGCTCTAGCATGGCAGAAATTTGACAAACTGACTTGTTGGAAAAGTGGCATCTTATGACTAGGCCACGTTGAAAGTCACTGAGCGCTTCAGTAAGGCCATTCTACTACCAATGTTTGACTGTGCAGATTGCATGGCTTTGTGCTTGATTTTATTCACCTGTCAATGGGTGTGGCTTAAATAGCTGAATCCACTCATTTGAAGAGGTGTCCACATTTTTTGTATTTGTAGTATATCTGCTGTTAAAAGAGAAGACAGCAGAGAATGGAGCTCTGTGTTTGATTGACCAGGACAATTAGACCTATTTATACACTGTCAGTCGCAGCAGTTTGGACTTTGGCAGATTGACTCCTATACCCATTTTTCCCAATTTAGTCACATCAGATGACAAAATAATTCACTCTACTCTACTATCATAGGCAGAGTTTTATGGAATTGATTCCTTCCCTGGAGCCACAGAGAGCACAGAGATTGCTGGGCTGACTGGTTGCCCACAAAGAGGGGAGAGGATGTGCTACACTTGTAAATCTCATACAGGGTTAGTTATCAAGATTTTCTTGAACTCGTTTTGCAGTCTGACTATCTCACAAAGCCGAAGTGACTGGAAGTGACCCCAATCAGCAGCTACTATCTACAGTTAGTTTCAGTTGTCACTCACTGCATAAACTTTCGCTCTTGCACAGCAGAAGTGTTCCTCCAGTCTGCCAGAGCAGCTGTTATCCCAATTAATCACCTCTGCTTCTACCCTCTTCTCCATTACATGAGGCTGATTGAGGTGCGGACTGGATGCTGACAGGTTGTTTTGCATAAGCTCTCTGCACTTGGGTCCTCCGGGTTTTCCTGTGTAACAATGTGTACCACTGTCTCCTTGGCGTCATTCCAGTGATAATGTGCCTCGTTGTAAGTGGAGCAATTTCAATGACAGTAGGGCTGGCCAAGCACTGGCGTCACTGGACACTGGCGGTAATCTAATGCGACAATCATTATTACCGGCGTGCCCATCAGGCCCAGCAGTGGGTAATGACAAGCGAAGCCCTAGGCTGCGCTGGTGATCACATCCGGGGGAGAGACAGACAGCCCAGGCAGTGGTGCTATGTGGGAAGGAGCTGGCCTTCCCAAGGCCCAGAGTGGTTAACATACCACAGCTGTTCCCTGGATGATGTTGTGAGCAGCCATGGAAGCTCTCTATCCCTTATGTCCTATCCATGCTGTCTGTCTCCCCCAGCATTTTTCCAATGTTCCAACGTGTTTTCAACTCCAGTGGTTTTGACTGAATGTTCCTCCTCCGTTTATTTATAGACAGTTGCCCTCTGCCAGGCCCAGAGGTGGCATGGAAGACACCAGAAGGACTGTTTCCTATCTGATCTGCAAGGTCACAGTCCACAGAGCATATGCATGGGAAAATCAGGTACTTTCCCATGTATTGAATAGGATGCGAGATGTCAACTATTTGTTGTGTTTATCATTAAGTACAGTTAACCCTGTACTTGACACTTCAAAACCAACACAACAAAAAAGTATTATACATATTTGTTTTTGTAGCGTCCATGTAATCAATCATACTATGACCAGACTCTGCCAAGAGGTCTGGTGTTTACGGCACAGGCAGTAATGCACTTGCTTTATTTCTCCATGGACCACTGGTTCAGGCCCCACCAATGATTACCCTTTATTTACTATACCAAGTAAAACAGTATGTCCAAAACATCTCAAAGAAAATGTGATTACAAATAACAGAAAGCAGTCATTTTACCTGGTTTATGTTTAATAATGTGAAATTAAGAATTTTTGGCATTTATAGCCCATGAATCTAAATTGAGGATAGTATTAGGCTAATACAGCAATGTCCTCAATTTGAACCAGTATACTATACTGTCTGTCCTCAATTTAGGTTTCCGATTATGTAAATATGTGAAGAATGATCCGTTTCCTTCATTGTTTAAATCCTGTTGTCCCTCCTGACCACCCACCACCCCCCCATAATCGCCGTATAGCTTTTAGTACATGAGAAATCACCTTTTTGATACTATTCAATTAACTTGCGTCGTAGCCTGTGTTTGTGAACTCATTTTCTGGTGTGAGCGTTCGCAGACGGAGCTAAACCACTCGTGAGGAAATTCACATCTGTCAGCGAAACGAAACAAACCACACAGGGAAACAAGCGCGTCGTGCAAACAACTTTTTAAGAATTGCTTAAAATTTCAAGTGATTTTTGACGTTTTAGGGATTTTTCTCTGAAGAAAACGCGGTGCTGTCCATAGAATGCATTATTGTTTTTCGCCTCTTATTTTTGGAGAGGTGCGAATCACTATTTTGGGCAGGTGAAAGCTCTGACTGTGCATGGCTTTGATGAGCGGGCTTATGTTTCTCAGTACTGGCTGTCTTTTTATATAAGAAAATAGCTACTGGATCCAAGACCAGAGACAAACTAATCAAGTATGCGCTTAACTGGAGTAGCCTACACTGGCGAGGTGTCCCTTGGATCACCGCCGGGATTACGTTGTCGTAATGTTCAATACTTCGGACGTCGATCACACTTTCAATAAGAGAGAGGATGTTTCCGAAGTTATCAATGGCACTCTGGAGCTTGTCTACAACGTCACCGCTGATCCTACAGTCATGTGGAACGATACGTGCGGGGAGACACTACTTGATTTCGGCAGTGGAGAGAAGATAATTATCGGAGTGATGTTGGCTATCATCACAGCGGTCACTGTGATGGGAAACACATTGGTTGTCATAGCGGTTTGCGTGGTGAAAAAACTAAGACAACCATCAAACTATCTTCTTGTGTCTCTGGCCGTGGCAGATCTCTCCGTGGCAATAGTTGTAATGCCGTTTGTTATAGTGACCGACCTAACTGGAGGCAAGTGGCTTTTTGGGGAGGTGTTTTGCAACATCTTCATTGGTATGGATGTAATGTGCTGCACAGCCTCCATCATGACCCTGTGCGTGATCAGCGTTGACAGGTGAGTTAGTTCAACTCTAACAGTGGAATAAAATGTAGGGTGAATAATGGTAAAGTGAAACACTCAAGCTTTGTAATGGATATCTTTAAATGTGTACAATAACATAACCAACAATCAATGCCTGTGTTAGTGAGGAAGTATGTCAGGATAACTAATGGGTTCAATGGGAGTGGCGTCATCGTTGTGGGCGTGGCATCCTATGGAATGACACGTGTCTCTTGACTAGAGACATAATGGTAAGTAAAATTACATAGGGTTCTGAGGTAAAATGTTATGGTTATCTAGACCTAGGAAAGGATATTCAGTGTCTCAGTAAAACATATTTTGTAATGGGATGTGCTTTTTACTCACAAGCATTTCGCTACACTAGCAATAACATCTGCTAACCATGTGTATGTGACCAATACTATTTAATTTGATTTATTTCTCTCATCTTTTTAGAATATAGACATTTTGGCAGTGTCCCAGTATGCCAATTTAACTACTGTAAAACTGGGACACTCCTCTAGGCCATTTTAAGGCAATAAAATATTTTGGGGGATTATGAAATACATGTTTTCTTAACAGAAATCCTCTAAATTTTCTATATCAGATGAAATGTTGGATTTAATTTTCCTCAAATCTGTTATCAGCTAGCATAGCTGCATTTTACTTAGAAAGATATTACCTCAACAACATTAAAATCCTAGCTAGCCATATTCATAACCATATGATGACAAAAAAAAACATTTATTTTGCTGTATTTGACTCTGGTGACAATAAAACGAATTGAAATTGTTGAGGGGTGAGGTCTTTCTGGTTTCATTCTACAACATTTCCACTAGAGTGTACTGTTGAGAATGTTGAGCTGATAGGCCTAGATGAAGTTTATGTTATTTATAGGATTTACAATTACATATAGGCTACTTCATATAATTATAATCAAGTATGATGATGATGATATTAATATGAATAATAGTGTAATAATAATAACAATAAATTATAATTCTTAATGTTCCACAAAAATATCTAAAGAATGCGTATGAATAATTTATCATTAAAATATTGAAATCTCTAACTCATCCTTCTTTACAATAAAGAATGAAGTGTCCCACTTTGCCAATCAAGGTGTCCCAATTTGCCGGTATCGACAATAAATGTGATCTCAGGACAATATGTTTGAAGAAGAGTCATCCATCCATTTTTCAATATTTTATTTTATTTTGTATAGTCTAGTAGAGTTTTTAAGCTATTTGGAATGGTATCATGTTGGGTGTTGAGACAATGGGATGATTCTGTAAGGTGTTCCAGAAAGCACATTTTCGTAAAGTGTCCCACTTTATCAATACTCACCCTAAAACAAGGAAGGAAGTATCTAATGTATAGGCTATTAGGTGACATTAGTCTGGGGTTGGGCTGGTTTTTATGATTAAATCGAATATCGCGATATTTGACATTGAAGATGTATCATGAAGTGTAAGACGATATACCGATAAGACTGTGCAAGACTCTATTTGAACTTTACAAATAAACTGTACCGTTTTTTTCAGTTAGACTGTATCAACATGTTAAACATTAAGTATACATTTATAAACTAAGCCAAAATAAACATGATTATTTAATGAGAATAGCTAGGTTATCCATCCAGTTGCCAACAGATTTTCATGCCAATATTCTAAAATCTGCTAAAAACAATATGTGCATTTTCCCACCAGAGGTGTTTCCATCAAATTGGCTTGTGGATAAAATGCTGTGTGTGATGACGTAGTGCACATAAACTTTTGCGGTTAAATTCCCATGTACCGAAAAAAAAAAAAAACTAGTTAAATGGGTTTCCATAGCATGTTCAACTCTACTGATGGTTTAGAATTTTGCGCTATTTAGCAAATGTGCCTACTCTGGTCTTGGCACGTGCTCTCTAACCAACAGCTTGCAGATACAGTGCGGCTAGGCTACAGTACATATATAATGAGATTATTATGGACAAAATAGCAAGATTATTTTTATTTGTCAATTGGCAGCCAAGTATCGATCATCATGTCACCAGAATAAGACCCCATTTTTATTGGAAAGGCGCAATCAAGCTCATCACTATGGACTTTCACCACCCTGTGAAGTTCATCATAATTTATTTGATCTGTGGCCTAATAAACTGTAGCCTATGCTTTCCAGAGTCCTAGTGGGAGGACCACAAAATATAATTGCGTGACTTCAAGTTTACTTTGATTTGATGGTTATTAATCAAATCAAATTTATTTATATAGCCCTTTGTACATCAGCTGATATCTCAAAGTGCTGTACAGAAACCCAACCTAAAACCCCAAACAGCAAGCAATGCAGGTGTAGAAGCATGGTCGCTAGGAAAAACTCCCTAGAAAGGCCAAAACCTAGGAAGAAACCTAGAGCGGAACCAGGCTATGAGGGGTGGCCAGTCCTCTTCTGGCTGTGCCGGGTGGAGATGATAACAGAACATGGCCAAGATGTTCAAATGTACATAAATGACCAGCATGGTCAAATAATAATAATCACAGTAGTTGTCGAGGGTGCAGCAAGTCCGCACATCAGGAGTAAATGTCAGTTGGCTTTTCATAGCCGATCTTTAAGAGTATCTCTACCACTAGAGAGTTGAAAACAGCAGGTCTGGGACAGGTAGCACGTCCGGTAAACAGGTCAGGATTCCATAGCCGCAGGCAGAACAGTTGAAACTGGAGCAGCAGCACGGCCAGGTGGACTGGGGACAGCAAGGAGTCATCATGCCAGGTAGTCCTGAGGCATGGTCCTAGGGCTCAGGTCCTCCGAGAGAGAGAAAGAAAGAGAGAATTAGAGAGAGCATACATAAATTCACACAGGACACCAGATTAGACAGGAGAAGTACTCCAGATATAACAAACTGACCCTGCAGCATAAATACTGGAGGCTGAGACAGGAGGGGTCAGGAGACACTGTGTCCCCATCCGAGGACACCCCCGGACAGGGCCAAACAGGAAGGATGTAACCCCACCCACTTTGCCAAAGCACCGCCCCCACACCACTATAGGGATATCTTCAACCAACTTACCATCCTGAGACAAGGCTGAGTATAGCCCACAAAGATCTCCGCCATGGTACAACCCAAGGGGGGGCGCCAACCCAGACAGGATGACCACATCAGTGAATCAACCCACTCAGGTGACACACCCCTTCCAGGGACGGCATGATAGAGCCCCAGTAAGCCAGTGACTCAGCCCCTGTAATAGGGTTAGAGGCAGAGAATCCCAGTGGAAAGAGGGGAACCGGCCAGGCAGAGACAGCAAGGGCAGTTCGTTGCTCCAGAGCCTTTCTGTTCACCTTCCCACTCCTGGGCCAGACTACACTCAATCATATGACCCACTGAAGAGATGAGTCTTCAGTAAAGACTTAAAGGTTGAGACCGAGTTTGCATCTCTGACATGGGTAGGCAGACCGTTCCATAAAAATGGAGCTCTATAGGAGAAAGCCCTGCCTCCAGCTGTTTGCTTAGAAATTCTAGGGACAATTAGGAGGCCTGCGTCTTGTGACCGTAGCGTACGTGTAGGTATGTACGGCAGGACCAAATCAGAGAGATAGGTAGGAGCAAGCCCATGTAATGCTTTGTAGGTTAGCAGTAAAACCTTGAAATCAGCCCTTGCTTTGACAGGAAGCCAGTGTAGGGAGGCTAGCACTGGAGTAATATGATCAAATGTTTTGGTTCTAGTCAGGATTCTAGCAGCCGTATTTAGTACTAACTGAAGTTTATTTAGTGCTTTATCCGGGTAGCCGGAAAGTAGAGCATTGCAGTAGTCTAACCTAGAAGTGACAAAAGCATGGATACATTTTTCTGCATCATTTTTGGACAGAAAGTTTCTGATTTTTGCAATGTTACATAGATGGAAAAAAGCTGTCCTTGAAATGTCTTGATATGTTCTTCAAAAGAGAGATCAGGGTCCAGAGTAACGCCGAGGTCCTTCACAGTTTTATTTGAAACGACTGTACAACCATTAAGATTAATTGTCAGATTCAACAGAAGATCTCTTTGTTTCTTGGGACCTAGAACAAGCATCTCTGTTTTGTCCGAATTTAAAAGTAGAACATTTGCAGCCATCCACTTCCTTATGTCTGAAACACATGCTTCTAGCAAGGGCAATTTTGGGGCTTCACCATGTTTCATTGAAATGTACAGCTGTGTGTCATCCGCATAGCAGTGAAAGTTAACATTATGTTTTCGAATAACATCCCCAAGAGGTAAAATATATAGTGAAAACAATAGTGGTCCTAAAACGGAACCTTGAGGAACACCGAAATTTACAGTTGATTTGTCAGAGGACAAACCATTCACAGAGACAAACTGATATCTTTCCAACAGATAAGATCTAAACCAGGCCATAACCAGGCCAGAAATTGTGTATTACTAAAGTTGAAAAAGCATGTAATTATTTTAAACATGGGGAAATAGTTTCCTTACGTCATGTTTCTGGCACCAGTCTAGGTACTAATCCTTTTAAATCCAAGTCACATTGAGATTGACTTTATCATTTTAAAGTTAGAGTCCTTCATCGAAACAATAACAAATGGAACACCCAGTCTCTGTTTTGGTAAAAAGCTGAGGGATGCATGGGCCTGGAGAAATGTAACCATTCTCAAATTCATATACAGAGCTATGTCTGAAAGGGCTGACCAGGCATCCATGATATCAAAAGTATAATTTGTATTGTATTGAGGCTATAGTGTGTGTTTATATTACATTGTTTAGAAACATTGGAGTAAAACAAGATTATATTATTTGGAGTTCTGATGTTGAACACATTTTTATTGAACCTTTATTTAACTAGGCAAGTCAGTTAAGAACAAATTCTTATTTACACTACGGTACTTAATTGTTATGCAGAAATGATTTGATATTGATAAAAACATCTGCATTGGGACTTTAAAGCTAGAATCCTTAGTTTCTACATTCATTTTTGGACTTATAAATCAATTATATTAATACTTTTGTCCTAACAGGTCCGGAGCCTGCTGGTTTTCGGTTCTACCTGATAATTAATTGCACCCAGGTCTAAATCAGTCCCTGATTAGAGGGAAACAATGAAAGAGTGCAGTGGAACTGGATTCGAGGTCCAGAGTTAAGTTTGAGGGATATATACTGGATTGATTCTTGAAAAATACAACTTATAAATGCCTCAGGAGCTTAGTTGGGCTTCTGAGTGGCGCAGCGGTCTAAGGCACTGAATCTCAGTGCTTGAGGCGTCAGTACAGACACCCTGGTTCGATTCCAGGCTGTATCACAACCGGCCATGTTTGGGAGTCCCATATGGCAGCGCACAATTGGCTCAACGTCGTCCGGGTTTAGCTGGTGTAGGCCATCCATTGTAAATAAGAATTTATTCTTGACTGACTTGCCTAGTTAAATAAATACAATGAAAAACCGATATCCATCCAATTTTTTGGGGTGGTCATAGTGAGGAGGGAGAAACTGAAAACTAGCTGTTATTGGCAGAGAGGTTTGGAACTCTTTTTTATTTTTATTGGTCTATTGACCAAATTTGCCGCATGGTGATGTCACCATGGACAGCCGAAACTCCCGCCCATGCAAACCTGCTGATTAGAAGGTCCTGTGTATGTTGTATTCTCATCCAGCAACTATCAGGAAATAGCACTGATCACATTTTTAAAACTTTTACAGTGTTAGTTTCATCAGCTGTTCTACAATATGATACAAAACACATAAAAAAACAGAATTTTGACAGCACTGGGCTTTTAAACCTACCCTAACCTATGACCTGACCCATCAATTTATGTATTACTGCCCAACAGTGGCAAGAAGTGACATCCCCAAAAACACAACTATAGGCCTACAACACATAACTATCTCCTAGCCTCCGACACACCGCGCCAACGTTCTTCTCATCTTTGTCCATTAAAACTTGTCCCCGAGGACCTTTTTGTAGGCCTCTTTTCACTATACTATTTCTCCTCTAACTTTAATTTTACTTCAATTAAAAAGGCTTACATGTTCCCAATCAACAGTAGGCTAGGCCAAGTCTCCTTTCACTTGCTCTGTCTCTCTCCTCAGCAGCAGGCACACTTGACATGAACAGCCAGAACCAGTTTCAGCTGTACATAAGCTGTACCTTTTATTGTGCTGCAATTGGCTAACACAGTTAACAAGCTCCCGCTTGAGTCCCGGGTTGAATCTCGGAATTTCGGGTCTGTTCGACCCGTGAAGACCTCTAGCCCTACCTCGCATATGCTGCTTTCTGTCTCTAACACTAAAACTGAAACTAAATAATATAAAAATGAAGTAGACATTTTTTGTCAAACTAAATTAGAATAAAACGAGTAAATCAAGCCTGAAATCTAACTGAAACTAAACTGAATTTCAAATGAGAATCGAAAAAACAAAACAAATATTAAAACACAAAACTATAATAATCTTGGAATGTTGTAAGAACGCTCATGTATCCAGTTTTCTGAGGGTTAGGATAATATTCCATCAACATCACACCAAACATACACAACATGGTTGCCATGTTCTCAGAATATAAGATATTAATGTTATAGACATGTTTCATTGTAACGTTGTAAGAACATTCCTCTATCCAAGGATGTTTAATACATAGGACATTCTGCAATGGTCTCCGAAGGTTTTTCTTGTTCCCGGCTTGTTCCGGGGACGTTCCTAAAGACGTCACCGTCCCAAAGAAACTTTCATTACACATCATCCCTTGATACTACTGCCGAGTCCATTGAGGCACTGATTGGTGAATTACTGATCCATGTTGAAAGCTCTTTTTCTGTTGGAAAGGTTTGGGACACTCACACACAGTTTTCAACTTTCATATTTGACATACATGATTACATTGTGCATGTTTATTTATACAGTAACTATCATTCAACATGTCTTCACCTGCGATTTGAACTCCCAACGTCTTGGTTCACAGCATTCCAATCTTCCTGGTACCCCACCATGTCTGTGTAAATGACTGATTTCACCTGTATTGGTACACTTTGCACATCTAAGTAAATCTCAGCTCTGTTAAATGCACACTCAAGAAAAACAATTGGTATTTATCATAGTGATTAAGGAGTAATATTAAAATAGAGTAATATGCCCCACAAACATTAGACAACTATACAGAAAAACCCGAAACTTGCTGAAATAAGTAAATAAAATCAATGATGTGAGATTAGCTGGCGTAGCAGGAAGATCGGAATGCCGTAAACCAGGTTTAATAATAATTCCTGTATAAATTAACAATGTTACCATGTATATCTGTCACCACTCTTTTATGTGAGTAAAGTCTTACCGTATGGAGAAAAAAAATCACGACAGCTGTGATGGAAACAGGAAGTATGGTTGTCCCTGATCTTGCCAACAGACACATAATGAATGGATTAGCTATGAATGGATCAGCTGCCATTCTGTATAGAAAGAAACAGCTAGATTGATATTTTCAATGTCTTTGTTCAGCCACGACTCAGAGAAACATAGAATATTACTGTTCTTCAGATCACATTGATAGGATAGTCTCAGTGAGCTTGTTCAGTTTATTCTCCAGTGAATGGACGTTCGCCAATAGAACAGGGGTTCAAGGTGGTTCATCCACTCACCGAGGTTGTCTTGTCAGATATCCTGCATGCTGCCCTCTGTAATGCCCCCTCTTCCTTCTTAGAGTGTTGGGGATTTGGGGATCCTCCTGGATGAGTAGTATGTCATTCATCTCCGACTCATTGATCTAGAAATGCTCATCCAAATCGAGGTTAGTGGTCACTGTTCGGATTTTAAGATGCTCTTTTCGGTCATAGGAAATGATGGCATAAACATGTAAACATTATTATTATTTTTTTTATCTGCCAGAACAACACACAAAATTGCACAATTGGTCATGAGCCCGTAAAACGGCTGATATTCCATTCATTCATTTCATATAATTTTTTGGGACCATCAGGCAACGTCCTAAATATGCGTGACCCCGGATCAAGCTGAGAACTAGCCCAAAACCTCCAGGAGACCATGATAGAACAACTTGTCTAGAACATTAACATCTTATATTCTGAGAACATGGCAACCATGTTCTGGGTATGTTTGGCGTGACGTTGATGGAATATTCATCTAACCCTCAGAAAACTGGACACTTGAATGTTCTTGCAACATTCCCATGAAATGTGTCTATAACATTAATATTGAATATTCTGAGAACAGGGTAACCACATTCTGGTTGTCTTTTTGACATTAAGGGAATGATATCTTGGAAACAGTCATTGCACATCACTGGAACATTCATATGAAAACGTTAGGTGACCTAATGAGACTCTTAAACGCTTAAGGGAATGTTCTCTGAAGTTGTGGGAATGCTTGTTGTTAGCTGGGTATGAATGCATAAATTATTATGATTCTGCAAGTCGCGCAAATGACACGATTACATGCCAGTGGTTTTAGGAAAAACAAGCAAAAACAGGGAGTCATGCCGAGACCAAGGTCTCTTTTACAGATCCGCCATTTTCACACATCAATACACATCAATATACTCATAAAGGTTCACATCAATACACAAAAAGCAAAAAATACTCATAGAAAACCAACACATTCTTCAGTAAAAATCTGCCTTTTGAATTGCTCTAGAGGCACCAATTCATCCAATTTCAGAGAGCCTGGAGATTATTCCACAAGTAAGGTGCTGAGGTACGAACTGTTCTCTCATATGTTAAGAATGAAGTAAGGTACGGCAGAAGTTTATGCAGGCGGGCTTTCTTAACAAAAAGAGTGCAATATATCGATCTACAATACTTCAGAGGGCTAGCCTACTTTCTGATACAAAACGCAGTGATGTGTATGGAACCACCTAGCGTAATGTGCTGTGATAAACTGTGTCCAGTGGCTTCAATACAGTGGCAGCTGCTTTCATACAGACAATATCACCATAGTCTATAACCTGTACAAATGTCGACTGAATTATTTTGTTTTCTGCTATTTAATGAAAGGCATGAACTATTACTATAATTAAAGTCATTTGAATTATTGTCTTTGTAAAAGATAGCTTTTCGTCAATCCAGATGCCCAGATATTTCTAAGCATGTACACGATCAATGAGGGCACCATCCAATGTACTTATGCATTAATCATCATTTATGTGATTTGGAGAATAATATATACAGTACTTAGGGTTGCAAAACTCCAGGAATATTCAATAAATTCCAGTTTTTTTCCAGAAATCCTGGTTGAAGGATTTCCTGCTTATTCTCTCCTAATTCCGAGAATCCTTTAACTGGGAATTTGGGAAATCCTGGGAATATATTAAAAGTTCCTGGTCCATACCAATTGCAGACAATATTCTTTACCAATAAACAGTATCGAAAGCCTTTGATAAGTCAATAAAGAGGGTCGCACAGTGTTTCCTCCTATCCATACCGATTACCACATCATTTAACACCAAGGTTGCAGCAGAGATGGTGCTAATGACCAGGCTTGAAACCAGATTGGTGAACGCTTAGAATACATCTCATATACAAGAAGGATCTAAGCTGAGAGTTGATTAATGACTCTAAAAATGTTGCTAGGCAAGACAATTTTGACAAGGCACATTTTTGGGGGGTTGGAGTGGTCACCACCTTTGTGGAGACGGAGTACATGGGCTGCCTTCCAATCCCTGGGGATAGCACCTGAGATAATCATAAGATTAAAAACATTTGTCAATGTCTCCGGAATCAGGGGAGCAGAAAGCTGCAGCAAGAAAAGAATGTACTTCCGTCCTGTCAAGTGATCTTCCCATTGGAAAATAAATGAGCAGACAAAAGACATTTATTTATTTAACTTTTTAAAATTAATGTATAGTCATTTTATTTGGTTATCCATTCATACCAGAACATGGAAACAAGCATGCATACCATCTCAATTGGGTTGAGGTCGGGTGACTGTGGAGGCCAGGCCATCTGATGCAGCACTCCATCACTCTCCTTCTTGGTCAGATATCCCTTACACAGTCTGGAGGTGTGTTGGGTCATTGTCCTGTTGAAAAACAAATGATAGTCCCACTAAGCGCAAACCAGATGAGATGGCGTATCGCTGCAGAATTCTGTGGTAGCCATGCTGGTTAAGTGAGTCTTGAATTCTAAATAAATCACTGACAGTGTCACCAGAAAAGCATCCCTACACCATCACACCTCCTCCTCCATGCTTCACAGTGGGAACCACACATGTGGAGATCATCCGTTCACCTAATATGTGTCTCACAAAGACACAGTGGTTGGAACTATAAAATTTGAACTCATAAGACCAAAGGAGAGATTTCCACCGGTCTAATGTCCATTGCCCGTGTTTCTTGGCCCAAGTAAGTCTCTTCTTCTTATTGGTGTCCTTTTTAGAAGTGGTTTCTTTGCAGCAATTTGACCATAAAGGTGTGATTCACACAGTCTCCTCTGAACAGTTGATGTTGATGTTTCTGTTACTTGAACTCTGAAGCATTTATTTGGGCTGCAATTTCTGAGGCTGGTAACTCTAATAAACTTATCCCCTGCAGCAGAGGTAACTCTAGGTCTTCCATTTCTGTGGTGATCCTCATGAGAGCCAGTTTCATCATAACGCTTAATGTTTTTTGCGACTGCACTTGAAGAAACTTTCAAAGGTCTTGAAAATGGGTATTTTACCAAATAGGGATATCTTCTGTATACCCCCCCCCCACCTTGACACAACACAGCTGATTGGCTCAAATGCATTAAGAAGGAAAGAAATTCCACAAATTAACTTTTAAAGAAGGCACACCTGTTAATTGAAATGCATTCCAGGTGACTACCTCGTGAAGCTGGTTGAGAGAATGCCAAGAGTGTGCAAAGCTGTCATCAAGGTAAAGGGTGGCTATTTGAAGAATCTCAAATATGAGAAAAAATAAGAAACCTGCACACTGGTCTTGATAGTAACACTGCTCTTTAATAAGCGTTACGTATCGGCCTCACAGCCTTCGTCAAAGCTTTTGTGAGTTTAAATTGGCACTCTTATGTAGACATAGCCCCTCTCACATTAGTTCCACACATCGAATGGGATTGGAGTTGAGGGAAAACAAATAAGTGCAACCAAATATAACTGCATTTCATAAATATTAGAATAAAGTGTACATTAAACACGTCTGCAAAAAACCACAATGAGGACATCGACCTACCAAGCAAGTTTTCATATATCATTGGATACAGGGCAAGAAAAACGTCAGAGTAATCTGAAATGGGGCATAATTCATATTCACATTTACAAAAAAAAATTATTTACTTATTTTAACCTTTATTTAACCGGGTAGGCCAGTTCTCATTTACAACTGCGACCTGGCCAAGATAAACAAAGCAGTGCAACACAAACAACAACAGAGTTACACAAGGAATAAACAAACGTACAGTCAATAACACAATAGAAAAAGTCTATATACAGTGTGTGCAAATGGCGTGAGGAGATAAGGCAATAATTAGGCCATAGTAGCAAAGTAATTATAATTTAAGCAAATTAACACTAGAGTGATAGATGTGCAGATGATGATGTGCAAGTAGAAATACTGGTGTGCAAAAAAGTAAATAAAAACAAATATGGGGATGAGGTAGGTAGATTGGATGGGCTATTTACAGATGGGCCGTGTAAAGCTGCAGCGATCGGTAAGCTGCTCAGATAGCTGATGCTTAACGTTAGTGAGGGAGATATTAGTCTCCAACTTCAGCGGTTTTTGCAATTCGTTCCAGTCATTGGCAGCAGAGAACTGGATGGCTAGGCGGCCAAAGGAGGTATTTGCTTTGGGGATGACAAGTGAGATATACCTGCTGGAGCGCGTGCTACGGGTGGGTGTTGTTATGGTGACCAGTGAGCTGAGATAAGGCAGAGCTTTACCTAGCAAAGACTTATAGATGACCTGGAGCCAGTGGGTCTGGCGACGAATATGTAGCAAGGGCCAGCCAACGAGAGCATACAGGTCACAGTGGTGGGTGGTATATGGGGCTTTGGTGACAAAACGGATGGTACTGTGATAGACTGCATCCAGTTTGCTGAGTAGAGTGTAGGAGGCTATTTTGTAAATGACATCGCCGAAGTCGAGGATTGGTAGGATAGTCAGTTTTACGAGGATATGTTTGGCAGTGTGAGTGAAGGAGGCTTTGTTGCGAAATAGGAAGCCGATTCTAGATTTAATTTTGGATTGGAGATGTTTAATATGAGTCTAGAAGGAGAGTTTACAGTCTAGCCAGAAACCTAGGTATTTGTAGTTGTCCACATATTCTAAGTCAGAACCGTCTAGAGTAGTGATGGTGGGCGGGTGCGGACAGCGTTCGGTTGAAAAGCATGCATTTAGTTTTACTGGTGTTTAAGAACAGTTGGTGGCCACAGAAGGACTGTTGTATGGCATTGAAGCTCATTTGGAGGTTTGTTAACACGGTGTCCAAAGAAGGGCCAGATGTATACAGAATGGTGTCGTCTGCGTGGAGGTGGATCAAGGAATCACCCGCAGCAAAAGCAACATCGTTGATATATACAGAGAAAAGAGTCGGCTTGAGAGTCGGTCGATGAAGACGGCTGCACAGTACTGTCTTTTATCGATGGTGGTTATGATATCGTTTAGTACCTTGAGCGTGGCTGAGGTGCACCCGTGACCAGCTCGGAAACCGGATTGCACAGCGGAGAAGGTACGGTGGGATTCGAAATGGTCAGTGATCTGTTTGTTAACTTGACTTTTGAAGATTTTAGAGAGGCAGTTCAGGATGGATATAGGTCTATAACAGTTTGGGTCTAGGGTGTCTTCCCCTTTTGAAGAGGGGGATGACCGCGGCAGCTTTCCAATCTTTAGGGATCGCGGATAATACGAAAGAGAGGTCGAACAGACTGGTAATAGAGGTTGCAACAATAGCGGCGGATAATTTTAGAAAGAGAGTTCAGATTGTCTAGTCCAGCTGATTAGTACGGGTCCAGGTTTTGCAGCTCTTTCAGAACATCCGCTATCTGGGTTTTGGGTGGAAGAGAAGCTGGGGAGGCTTTGGCATGTAGCTGTGGGGGGTGCAGAACTGTTGGCCGGGGTAGGAGTAGCCAGGAGGAAAGCATGGCCAGCCGTAGAGAAATGCTTGTTGAAATTCTTGATTATCGTGGATTTATCGGTGTTGACAGTGTTTCCTAGCCTCAGTGCAGTGGGCAGCTGGGAGGAGGTGCTCTCATTCTCAATTGACTTTAGTGTCCCAAAACATTTTGGAGTTAGAACTACAGGATGCAAATTTCTGTTTGAAAAGCTAGCCTTTGCTTTCCTAACTGACTGCATGTGTTGGTTCCTGACTTCCCTGAATAGTTGCATATCGCGGGGACTATTCGATGCTAGTGCAGTCTGCCACAGGATGTGTTTGTGCTGGTCGAGGGCAGTCAGGTCTGGAGTGAACCAAGGGCTATATGTGTTCTTAGTTTTACATTTTTTGAAAGAGGCATGCTTATTTAAGATCAAATCAAATCCAATTTTATTTGTCACATACACATGGTTAGCAGATTTTAATGCGAGTGTAGCGAAATGCTTGTGCTTCTAGTTCCGCCAATGCAGTAATAAGCAACGAGTAATCTAACCTAACAATTCCACAACTACTACCTTATACACACAAGTGTAAAGGGATAAAGTATATGTACATAAAGATATATGAATGAGTGATGGTACAGAACGGCATATGCAAGATGCAGTAGATTGTTATCGAGTACAGTATATACAGTGGGTAGAACAAGTATTTGATACACTGCCGATTTTGCAGGTTTTCCTACTTACAAAGCATGTAGAGGTCTGTAATTTTTATCATAGGTACACATCAACTGTGAGAGACGGAATCTAAAACAAAAATCCAGAAAATCACATTGTATGATTTTCAAGTAATTAATTAGCATTTTATTGCAATTCTATAAGAAAATCAAACAAGACATACAGTTGAAGTCAGAAGTTTACATACACCTTAGCCAAATACATTTAAACTCAGGTTTTCACAATTCCCGACATTTAATCCTAGTAAAAATTCCGTCTTAGGTCAGTAAGGATCACCACTTTATTTTAAGAATGTGAAATGTCAGAATAATAGTAGAGAGAGTGATTTATTTCAGCTTTTATTTCTTTCATCACATTCCCAGTGGGTCAGAAGTTTACATACAAATTGAGTGTATTTGGTAGCATTGTCTTTAAATTGTTTAACTTGGGTCAAACGTCTCAGGTAGCCTTCCACAAGCTTCCCACAATAAGTTGGGTGAATTTTGGTCCATTCCTCCTGACAGAGCTGGTGTAACTGAGTCAGGTTGGTAGGCCTCCTTGCTCGCACATGCTTTTTCAGTTCTGCCGACACATTTTCTACAGGATTGAGGTCAGGGCTTTGTGATGGCCACTCCAATACCTTGACTTTGTTGTCCTTAAGCCATTTTGCCACAACTTTGGAAGTATGCTTGGGGTAATTGTCCATTTGGAAGACCTATTTGCGACCAAGCTTTAACTTCCTGACTGATGTCTTAAGATGCTGCTTCAATATATCCATATAATGTTTCTGCCTCATCATGCCATATATGTTATGAAGTGCACCAGTCCCTCCTGCAGCAAAACACCCCCACAACATGATGCTGCCACCCCCATGTTTCACGGTTGGGATGGTGTTCTTTGGCTTGCAAGCCTCCCCCATTTTCCTCAAAATATAAAAATGGTCATTAGGGCCAAAAAGTTATATTTTTGTTTTATCAGACCGGAGGACATTTCTCCAAAAAGTACAATCTTTCTCCCCATGTGCAGTTGTAAACCATAGTCTTTCTTTTTTATGGCAGTTTTGGAGCAGTGGCTTCTTCCTTGCTGAGCAGCCTTTCAGGTTATGTCGATATAGGACTCGTTTTACTGTGGATATAGTTACTTTTGTACCTGTTTCGTCCAGCATCTTCACAAGGTCCTTTGCTGCTGTTCTGGGATTGATTTGCACTTTTCGCACCAATGTACGTTCATTTCCAGGAGACAGAACGCTTCTCCTTCCTGAGCGGCATGATGGCGGCGTGGTCCCATAGTGTTTATACTTGCGTACTATTGTTTGTACAGATGAACGTGGTACCTTCAGGCATTTGGAAATTGCTCCGAAGGATGAACCAGACTTGTGGAGGTCTACAAAAAAATGTTCTGAGGTTTTGGCTGATTTCTTTAGATTTCCCATGATGTCAAGCAGAGGCACTGAGTTTGAAGGTAGGCCTTGAAATACATCCACAGGTACACCTCCAATTGACTCAAATAGTCAATTAGCCTATCAGAAGCTTCTAACGCCATGACAACTTAAATGGGATCAAAATAAACTGAAATACTTATGTATTACTATCCCCTAAGATCTGACGGAACTACATCAGTATAACTTTGGAACATTGGAAAACCAGCTTATACTGGACCTACAAAGATGGAATATTTCATTATTAAAACGAATGTCTTCCCAAGATTTGAATTCCTGTCCAAGAATCGACCAGTAACTATCACTCCAAATATTTTTAAACAGTGGGACAAGCTACTGAGCACATTCATTTGGGGAGGAAGAAATGCCAGTGTCAAACTTAAAACAATTTAACAATGTCAAATCAAATCAAATTGTATTTGTCACATACACATGGTTAGCAGATGTTAATGCGAGTGTAGCGAAATGCTTGTGCTTCTAGTTCCGACAATGCAGTAATAACCAACAAGTAATCTAACTAACAATTCCAAAACTACTGTCTTATACACAGTGTAAGGGGATAAAGAATATGTACATAAAGATATATGAAAGAGTGATGGTACAGAGCAGCATAGGCAAGATACAGTAGATGGTATCGAGTACAGTATATACATATGAGATGAGTATGTAAACAAAGTGGCATAGTTAAAGTGGCTAGTGATACATGTATTACATAAGGATGCAGTAGATGATATAGAGTACAGTATATACGTATGCATATGAGATGAATAATGTAGGGTATGTAACATTATATTAGGTAGCATTGTTTAAAGTGGCTAGTGATATATTTTACATCATTTCCCATCAATTCCCATTATTAAAGTGGCTGGAGTTGAGTCAGTGTCATTGTCAGTGTGTTGGCAAATCCCATTGAGCACGTCTGGGACCTGTTGGATCGGAGGGTGAGGGCTAGGGCCATTCCCCCCCCAGAAATGTCCGGGAACTTGCAGGTGCCTTAGTGGAAGAGTGGGGTAACATCTCACAGCAAGAACTGGCAAATCTGGTGCAGTCCATGAGGAGGAGATGCACTGCAGTACTTAATGCAGCTGGTGGCAACACCAGATACTGACTGTTACTTTTGATTTTGACCCCCTCTTTGTTCAGGGACACATTATTCAATTTCTGTTAGTCACATGTCTGTGGAACTTGTTCAGTTTATGTCTCAGTTGCTGAATCTTGTGTTCATACAAATATGTACACCTTAAGTTTACTGAAAATAATGCAGTTGACAGTGAGTGAACATTTCTTATTTTTTTGCTGTGTTTAGTATGGAAACTCATAGAATAAGAAACAAAATAACTATTTGAGACTTACAGTATGAAATATTTATAGGCCCTAACAGGAGATGAAATGTACATGTTTTAGGTGTGTGTTTGTGTGTGTGTGTGTGTGTGTGTGTGTGTGTGTGTGTGTGTGTGTGTGAGTGAATGGGTGCATGTATGCAAGTTTAGAAGTGCCAGTTTGTGTATGCATGTATGCAGTTTGTGTATGCATGTATCTTCGTGTTTGTGTGTGCATATGTTTGTCCTGCATTTAAAAAAAATACCCCTAAAAGGCTTAGACTTTTAGGGGTTAGTATTGTTGGGGCCCTTCCTTCATGATGCCGTAGGGAGGATAAGTATGACATATGATGACATGGTCCTATTATGAATCAACAAGTGTGACAGAAGCATTCGTTGGGGAAAAGATGGTTTGAGAATGACTGTATTTTAAATATTCAGCCAGGTCAGTGTGATAGACACTGACAGGTGAGGAAAATTGATGGCTCAAAGAGACTGAAACTATGGTATGCAGTATGGCCAGTGGTTGTTCACCCTTCAGTGAACTCAGCATCTGCCTTTCTATAGCATATGTCACTCATGGATCCTCTCTCAACAAATACTTCAGCTGTCCCACATGCAGGTGGTTCTAAAGGCCTACATTTTCATAACAATCAATGACAGGCTGTTGTTGTCAATAAGATTGGAAAATAAAGGTCAATTTAAAAAATATATATATCCTTAAACCTCCCTGCCTTTTCTGCTTATACAGAATGACTCCAACATTTTCTTTGCGCAAGGAGAGCAAGATCCATTCATCTAACCATTTAAGCCATCGATTTCATCCTTCCTTACAAATATATTCCATCAAGCTAACCTTTAAAAGGAGAAATAAACAAAGCTAATGTGTTAAATATAACCACGCTTTTGACGACCGCAGCACGGAGAACAAAGTCAACATGACCTCACCCCTTGTTGGGCATTGTTGACAGACAATTGGCCCCAATCTTTAAAAGGAGGTTGTCTCAGTCTCGTTTTAAACAAAAGAAAAGCGTCATTGTGACTGCTGTGTATCAGGGACCATCGTGTGAGATAAAATGTCCTAGTAATTAGGGCTCTGAACTGAACAGCTCATCGCTTGTGCTCAGCGGACCCAGGGAGAAAAATACCTTGTATGAGGGAAAGCATGTCTAAAATGATTAGATGGACAATTGGATCCGTCAACTACTTGAGACAAATAAGACACGTGTGTGTACACAAAATAGTCGTCGAGAAAGGGAAGACCATTCCAGAGTTTAGTTTCATGCTGCAACTCACTTCTCTATTGGGAAATTAAGTCTAAACTGATCTAGCACGGTAGCACCCTAGATCAATAATGCCATTTTATAAAGATGTAAATCATCTTGAGATAAATGCTTGAGATTATGAGGAGATAATCATCTGGCATGTCAGTATTATTGTCAGATTGGGTATTTAGAATGATTGACTGTACCTGCATACTAGGCTATATTCAGTCATATCCTGGAAAACCGAAAAGGTTTTGCTCTTCAGTGTAGCGTACTCATTTAGAAAACGACTGTGCAGTTGTAGAAACATTTTATTGGCCTATACACTATTGATATCTGTGTAAAAAAAATATCTATAGATTGATGAATTTGTCAGTTGTAAAAAAATAAATAATAATAACTAAAACTTTGATTGTGGATCATAGTGTCAGTGTGTTTCAGGGGACCAGTTTAAGTAAGGTGAGGTGCAGAATCTGTAATCTTAATGAAATAATGTGGATTTATTTTGGATTCAAGGTGGTGATTTGTAGAACAGTGATTCTTCGCAGCCGAACAGCATGCATCACAATGTAGTGATTTAGTGAATCTCAAACATGTATACAAGCAGTGGTTTTTCACCATATATTGCTACTGGTCAAAGGAAGTGTACTATAAATGATGCCTGCTAGATTGGCATGATCCTGTCAGCATTTTTGGCAGGGCTACAGGATTTATTTTTATTTAACGAGACAAGTCAGTTAAGAACAAATTCCTATTCGCAATGACGGCCTACCCCGGCCAAACCCTAACCCGGACAACGCTGGGCCAAATGTGTGCCGCCCTATGGGACTCCCAATCACGGCCTGTTGTGATACAGCCTGGAATCAAACCAGGGTCTGTAATGACGCATCTAGCACTGAGATGCAGTGCCTTAGACCACTGCGCCACTCAGGAGCCCATCGAAAAACATGGACCACTCTGCTGGAACTAACACCTGTGTTTCTCTGACCTTTCCCCGTCTGTCAGGTCGGTTGGTCCCTAGCTGCCCCGTCTTGGACACATGCAGGCTTGCCCACACACACACACACACACAAACACACACACATACCTATACAGTGGGGCAAAAAAGTATTTAGTCAGCCACCAATTGTGCAAGTTCTCCCACTTAAAAAGATGAAAGAGGCCTGTAATTTTCATCATAGGTACACTTCAACTATGACAGACAAAATGAGAAAATCACATTGTAGGATTTTTAATGAATTTATTTGCAAATTATGGTGGAAAATAAGTATTTGGTCAATAACAAAAGTTTTTCTCAATACTTTGTTATATACCCTTTGTTGGCAATGACAGAGGTCAAACGTTTTCACCAGGTTTTCACACACTGTTGCTGGTATTTTGGCCCATTCCTCCATGCAGATCTCCTCTAGAGCAGTGATGTTTTGGGGCTGTTGCTGGGCAACATGGACTTTCAACTCCCTCCAAAGATTTTCTATGGGGTTGAGATCTGGAGACTGGCTAGGCCACTCCAGGACCTTGAAATGCTTCTTACAAAGCCACTCCTTCATTGCCCGGGCGGTGTGTTTGGGATCATTGTCATGCTGAAAGACCCAGCCACGTTTCATCTTCAATGCCCTTGCTGATGGTAGGCTTTGTTACTTTGGTCCCAGCTCTCTGCAGGTCATTCACTAGGTCCCCCCGTGTGGTTCTGGGATTTTTGCTCACCGTTCTTGTGATCATTTTGACCCCACGAGGTGAGATCTTGCGTGGAGCCCCAGATCGAGGGAGATTATCAGTTGTCTTGTATGTCTTCCATTTCCTAATAATTGCTCCCACAGTTGATTTCTTCAAACCAAGCTGCTTACCTATTGCAGATTCAGTCTTCCCAGCCTGGTGCAGGTCTACAATTTTGTTTCTGGTGTCCTTTGACAGCTCTTTGGTCTTGGCCATAGTGGAGTTTGGAGTGTGACTGTTTGAGGTTGTGGACAGGTGTCTTTTATACTAATAACAAGTTCAAACAGGTGCCATTAATACAGGTAACGAGTGGAGGACAGAGGAGCCTCTTAAAGAAGAAGTTACAGGTCTGTGAGAGCCAGAAATCTTGCTTGTTTGTAAGTGACCAAATACTTATTTTCCACCATAATTTGCAAATAAATTCATTAAAAATCCTACAATGTGATTTTCTGGATTTTTTTTTCTCATTTTGTCTGTCATAGTTGAAGTGTACCTATGATGAACATTACAGGCCTCTGTCATCTTTTTAAGTGGGAGAACTTGCACAATTGGTGGCAGACTAAATACTTTTCCCCCCACTGTATATACACACAGTTGAAGTCGGAAGTTTACATACACCTGAGCCAAATACATTTAGACTCAGTTTTTAACAATTCTTGACATTTAATCCTCGCAACAATTCTCTGTCTTAGCTCAGTTAGGATCACCACTTTATTTTAAGAATGTGAAATGTCAGAATAATAGTAGAGAGAATGATTTATTTCAGCTTTTATTTCTTTCATCACATTCCCAGTGGCTCAGAAGTTTACATACACTCAATTAGTATTTGGTAGCATTGCCTTTAAATTGTTTAACTTGGGTCAAACATTTCGGGTAGCCTTCCACAAGCTTCCCACAATAAGTTGGGTGCATTTTGTCCCATTCCTCCTGACAGAGTTGGTGTAACCGAGTCAGTTTTTTAGGCCTCCTCGCTCTCACACGCTTTTTCAATTCTGCCCACAATTGTTCTATAGGATTGAGGTCAGGGCTTTGTGATGGCCACTCCAATACCTTGACTTTGTTGGCCTTAAGCCATTTTGCCACAACTTTGGAAATATGCTTGGGGTAATTGTCCACTTGGAAGACCCATTTGCGACCAAGCTTTAACTTCCTGACTGATGTCTTGAGATGCTGCTTCAATATATCCACATAATATTCCATCCTCATGATGCCATCTATTTTTTGAAGTGCACCAGTCCCTCCTGCAGCAAAGCACCCCCACAACATGATGCTGCCACGCACGTGCTTCTCGTTTGGGATGGTGTTCTTCGGCTTGCAAGCCTCCCCATTTCCCTCCAAACATAACGATGGTCATTATGGCCAAACAGTTCATCAGACCAGAGGGCATTTCCCCAAAAAGTATGATCTTTGTCCCCATGTGCAGTTACAAACTGTAGTCTGGCTTTTTTATGACGGTTTTGGAGCAGTGGCTTCTTCCTTGCTGAGCAGCCTGTCAGGTTATGTTGATATAGGACTCGTTTTACTGTGGATATAGATACTTGTGTACCTGTTTCCTCCAGCATCTTCACAAGGTTCTTTGCTGTTGTTCTGGGAATGATTTGCACTTTTCGCACCAAAGTACGTTCATCTCAACAAGACAGAACACGTCTCCTTCCTGAGCGGTATGACGGCTGCGTGGTCCCATGGTGTTTATACTTGCGTACTATTGTTTATACAGATGAACGTGGTACCTTCAGGCATTTGGAAATTGCTCCCAAGGATGAACGACTTGTGGAGGTCTACAATTTTGTTTCTGAGGTCTTGGCTGATTTTTTTGGATTGTCCCATGATGTTAAGAAAAGAGGCACTGAGTTTGAAGGTAGGCCTTGAAATAGATCCAGAGATACACCTCCAATCGACTCAAATGATGTCACTTAGCCCATCAGAAGCTTCTAACGCCATGACATCATTTTCTGGACTTTTAAACAGCTTAGAAAGGCACAGTCAACTTAGTGTATGTAAACTTCTGACCCACCGGAATTGTGATACAGTGAATTATAAGTTAAATAATCTGTCTAAACAATTGTGTCATGACTTTGTGTGATGACATGCACAAAGTAGATGTCTTATCCAACTTGCCAAAACTATAGTTTCTTAACAAGAAATTTGTGGAGTGGTTGAAAAATGAATTTGAATGACTCCAACCTAAGTGTATGTAATCTTCCGACTTCAACTGTATATATATATATATATATACACACACACACACTGACTGCACATTGCAGAGTGTGGCCCCACTTCACAGTGATAGAGGATTATGTTTTTGTTGTCTTGGGATGGATTTTCTCTATGAGTTGTTTCTGCATCATTTGTGGTTATGAAAACCATGCAGGTAAATTAATTCTGGCTCAACTATCATCTCTGGATGAGGATCTTCTCAATTCTACTCAGCTGTGCCAAACAATATACAGCTCTTACTAAGTACATGATCACTGCATAAATCTTACTCTGGAAAGTGTGAATAATGAAAAGAGTTTTCAGAAATATGATCAGGACTTTTCTCCATCCTTTGTTATTGCTTTTATGTCCCTCCTCATTCTCCAAACAAACAAATTCATCATCATTTGGAAATAGTCTTACTTAGTGTGATAGCACTAGAGCTGCCCGTGTCCACTCCTAAAAAGGTGCTTTCTCTTATGGCCAGTTCTAGTTCTCACCCCTCTGAGAGTAATACAGTATATTGTATATACATTTTTTCAAAAGCCAGATATTAATTATTCATTGGCAACAGAGGGGAGAGAGAGGATATTCACTGTCTAGAGTCACCCAGCCATTGACAAAATCTAGATGGTACTAAAGGGAATGGAATAGTTAGTTATTGCAAAAACACATATCCTCATTAAAATTGCAAACGAATAAAAAACAGTCTTGCACTCAATGCATTTTTGGATGGAGGGAATGATATCGTCTGTCTTAAATGGTGAGGTGTCCCTCTTACAGGGTCAGGCAGGCTGCTAGACTAAAGATGTCCCTTCTCTATGTGTGATGTGATTCCCCTCCATTGTAACAGCCTGCTTTGGCCCTTAAAGCACCTGGATAAGCCCAAGCTGACTTGACAATCCTGTAGATTGTAACATACTGTAGTGATCTTTGAAACTTTTTTTTATTTTTTATAAATTATCCGCCTCTACCCCCATTCTATTGGTGAACGTACAATCACTGCAGGACAAATTGGACAAGCTCTGGTCGAGACTATCCTATCAAAGAGACTTGAAGAACTTTATTATCCTATGTTTTTCGGAGTCATGGCTGAACAAGGACATGGATAATATACATCTAGCTGGTTTTTCTATGCATCAGCAGGACAGAACAGCAGCATCAGGTACGCTCCAGGTGGGAGGTGTGTGTATCTTTGTTAACAACAGCTTGTGTGCAATCTCTAATATTAAGGAGGTATCGGAGTTCTGCTCACCTGAGTTAGAATACATCATGATAAACTGTAGACCATACTACTTTAAGAGTTTTAATCCATATTTTTTGGAGCTGTCAATTTACCACCACAAACCAATGCTGGCAATAAGACTGCATACAACAAGCTTTATTGGGCCAAAAGCAAACAAGAAAATGCTCATCCATAGGCGGCACTCCTAGTGGCCGGTGATTTTAATGCAGGGAAACTGAAATCCATTTTACCTCATTTCTACCACTTTGTCACCTGTGCAACTAGAGGAGACAAAACCAGATCACCTTTACTCCACATGCAGAAATGCATACCAAAGCTCTTCCTAGCCCTCCATTTGGCAAATCTGACCATAGCTCTATCGTCCTGATTCCTGCTTACAAGCAAAAACTCAAACAGGAGGAAGTACCAGTGAACTGGTCCGATGAAGCGGATTCTAAGTTACAGGACTGTTATGCTAGCACAGGCTGGAATATGTTCTGGGATTCATCCGATGGCATTGAGGAGTTTACCACATCAGTCACCAGCTTCATTAATAAGTGCATCGACAATGTCGTCCCCACAGTGACCGTATGTACATATCCCAACCAGAAGCCATGGATTACAGGCAAAATCCATACAGAGCTAAATGCTAGAGCTACCGTTTTCAATCCAGACACTTACCAGAAATCCCGCTATGACCTCCAAAGCATCACTACAGGACATAATTTGAATCCTACTACACTTGCTCTGACGCTCGTCGGATGTGGCAGGGCTTGCAAACTATTACGGATTACAAAGGGAATCCCAGCCGCAAGTTGCCCAGTGATGCGAGCCTACCAGACAAGCTAAATGTCTTCTATGCTCGCTTCATGACAAGCAACACTGACCCATGCATGAGAGCACTAGCTGTTCCGGACAACTGTGTGATCAAGGTCTTTATAGCCGATGTGAGTAAGACCTTTAAACAGGTTAACATTCACAAGGCCGCAGGGCCAGATGGATTACCAGGACGCATACTCAAGGCATGCGCTGACCAGCTGGCAATTGTCTTCACTGACTATTTCAACCTCTCCCTGACCCAGTCACCAATACCTACATGTTTCAAGCAGACCTCCATAGTCCCTCTACCAAAGAACAGCAAGGTAACCTGTCTAAATTACTATCTCCCTGTAGCACTCACATCTGTAGCCTTTCAAAGCATTATGAAATGCTTTGAAAGGCTGGTCATGGCTCACATCAACACTATCATCCCAGACACCCTGGACCCACTCCAATTAGCATACCACCACAACAGATCCACAGATAACGCAATCTCTATTGCTCTCCACACTACCCTCTTCCTTCCTGGACAAGAGGAACACGTATGTGAGAATGCTGTTTATTGACTACAGCAAAGAGATTTTATTTGATTTATTAGGACACCATAGTACCCTCCAAGCTCATCACTAAGCTTAGGACCCTGGGACTGAACACCTCCCTTTGCAACTGGATCCTGTACTTTATGACGGGCCGTCCCCAGGTGGTGAGGGTAGGCAACAGCACATCCACCACGCTGACCCTCAACACAGGGGCCATTCAGGGGTGCGTTTTTAGTCCCCTCCGTAACTTCTTGTTCACCCACGACTGCGTGGCCACGCACGACTCCAACACCATCATTAAGTTTGCGGGCGACACAGCGGTTTTCCTGATCACCGACGACGTTGAGACCGCCTATAGGGAGGAGGTCAGACCTGGCAGTGTGATGCCTGACATCCAGGACCTCTATACCAGGCTGTGTCAGAGGAAGACCCTAAAAATGTGAAAGACTCCAGCCACCCAAATCATAGACTGTTCTCTCTGCTCCCGACCGGCAAGCAGTACCGATGCACCAAGTCTGGAACCAACAGGACACTGAACATCTTCTACCCCCAAACCATAAGACTGCTATATTGTTAGTTAAATAGGTACCCAGACAATTGGCCCTTTTTGCACTAACATTTTTGACTCATCACATATGCTGCTGCTGCTACTGTTTACTATCCATCTTGTTGCCTAGTCACTTTATTCCTAGTTATATATACATATCTGCAATTACCTCGTACCCCTGCACATTGACTTGGTACTGGTACCCTGTGTATATATATAGTCAAGTTATGGTTACTCATTGTGTATTTATTATTACTTTTATTATTACGTTATTACTTTTCTGTTATTTCTCTATTTTCTTTCTCTCTGCATTGTTGGGAAGGGCCCATAAGTAAGTATTTCACTGTTACCTGTTGTTTATGAAGCATGTGACAAATAATATTTAATTTGATGAGCTACGTTACAATTCCCACCAAATGGGATATCCCTATTGGCGTGAAGCGAAGGGTGTTTGCCTTTCACACCTGTGACCCGGGTTCACTTCCCTGCCGAGCCGTTCGCTACAATACTTTATATAGTTTCTTTTTACTACCTTTTGATAATTGCATGTCAGCCAGTGCCAATTCTGTAGAACCATTGAAAAATACCAGTGCAGTACAGTGTCTTCAGAAAGTATTCACACCCCTTTTCCACATGTTGTTGTGTTACAAAGTGGGATTAAAATGGATTTAATTGTCATTTGTTTGGCAATGATCTACAGAAAATACTGGAAAGTGGAGGAAAAAATCTAAGATTTCAAAAATGTATGGAAAATGGAACACCAATATATTTTGATTAGATAAGTTTTCAACCCTCTGAGTCAATACATGTTAGAATCACCTTTTGCAGCGATTACAGCTATTAATCTTTCTGGGTAAATCTCTAAGAGCTTTGCACACCTGGGTTGTACAATATTTGCCCATTAGTCTTTTTAAAATTCTTCAAGCTCTGTCAAGGTGGTTGATCATTGCTAGTCAGCCCATGTCTTGCCATATACACTGCTCAAAAAATAAAGGGAACACTTAAACAACACAATGTAACTCCAAGTCAATCACACTTCTGTGAAATCAAACTGTCCACTTAGGAAGCAACACTGATTGACAATACATTTCACATGCTGTTGTGCAAATGGAATAGACAACAGGTGGAAATTATAGGCAATTAGCAAGACACCCCCAATAAAGGAGTGGTTCTGCAGGTGGTGACCACAGACCACTTCTCAGTTCCTATGCTTCCTGGCTGATGTTTTGGTCACTTTTGAATGCTGGCGGTGCTTTCACTCTAGTGGTAGCATGAGACGGAGTCTACAACCCACACAAGTGGCTCAGGTAGTGCAGCTCATCCAGGATGGAACATCAATGCGAGCTGTGGCAAGAAGGTTTGCTGTGTCTGTCAGCATAGTGTCCAGAGCATGGAGGCGCTACCAGGAGACAGGCCAGTACATCAGGAGATGTGGAGGAGGCATTTGCCAGAGAACACCAAGATTGGCAAATTCGCCACTGTGCTCTTCACAGATGAACGCAGGTTCACACTGAGCACATGTGACAGAGTCTGGAGACGCCGTGGAGAACGTTCTGCTGCCTGCAACATCCTCCAGCATGACCGGTTTGGCGGTGGGTCAGTCATGGTGTGGGGTGGCATTTCTTTGGGGGGCCGCACAGCCCTCCATGTGCTCGCCAGAGGTAGCCTGACTGCCATTAGGTACCGAGATGAGATCCTCAGACCCCTTGTGAGACCATAGGCTGGTGCGGTTGGCCCTGGGTTCCTCCTAATGCAAGACAATGCTAGACCTCATGTGGCTGGAGTGTGTCAGCAGTTCCTGCAAGAGGAAGGCATTGATGCTATGGATTGGCCCACCCGTTCCCCAGACCTGAATCCAATTGAGCACATCTGGGACATCATGTCTCGCTCCATCCACCAACGCCACGTTGCACCACAGACTGTCCAGGAGTTGGCGGATGCTTTAGTCCAGGTCTGGGAGGAGATCCCTCAGGAGACCATCCGCCACCTCATCAGGAGCATACCCAGGCGTTGTAGGGAGGTCATACAGGCAAGTGGAGGCCACACACACTACTGAGCCTCATTTTGACTTGTTTTAAGGACATTACATCAAAGTTGGATCAGCCTGTAGTGTGGTTTTCCACTTTAATTTTGAGTGTGACTCCAAATCCAGACCTCCATGGGTTGATACATTTGATTTCCATTGATAATTTTTGTGTGATTTTGTTGTCAGCACATTCAACTATGTAAAGAAAAAAGTATTTAATAAGAATATTTCAATGTGTTATTTTAGTGTTCCCTTTATTTTTTTGAGCAGTGTATTTTCTAGCCCTATTTAAGGCAAAACTGTAACTAGGCCACTCAGGAATCTTGGTAAGCAACTCCAGTGTACATTTCGCCTTGTGTTTTAGGTTATTGCCCTGGTGAAAGGTGAATTTGTCTCCCTGGGTCTGTTGGAAAGCAGACTGAACCAATTTTTTCTTTAGGATTATGCCTGTGCTTAGCTCTAGTTCTTGCCTGCTTGAAAATATGAAGAATGCTACTCGGTCACATCACTGGGGTGAATTTGCCCCAAACATAAGCTTTGTATTGATACACCATCTAAAGTGTCATTAATAACTGCAACATACTCAAAGGGATTTTCAATTTTTTACCCATCTACCAATAGGTGCCCTTCTTTGCAAACCATTGGAAAACCCTCCCTGGTCTTTGTGATTGAATCTGTGCTTAAAATTCACTGCCCGACTGAGGGACCTTACAGATACAGTATATAGTCTTCCTCTACCATTTATTGTTGTTTGTGAGCCAGTGAATAAGTTCAAACAAGGGTAGACCTGTGTGTGTGTAGTTGTTTGGTGCAGAATGAACATCCACCCACCAGAGCACAGCACAACAGCACACGACCTGGATGACGGTTGCACAGGTAATACAGAGTGACACAGAGGATGATACACACTCAGTGGCATTTTCCCTCCCTCCTCCACATCTCCAAAGATGCAGTCCCCTGCCTAATTTCAAATATGTAGGAGAGGAGGAATGTGGCTGAGGAGAGAGGACAGCAATAGTAAGCAATAGTAGTGCAGTCATATCAAAGTGAATGCGTGCTTGGAGAGGCATGCTTCTCATGTAATCCTTTAATATACACCCCCCAAAATGTATAGATTTTCTGCAGAAGTCCATCAGTATATTATCCACTGATATACAGTGCCTTTGGAAAGTATTCAGACCCCTTGACTTTGTCCACTTTTTCATACGTTACAACCGTATTCTAAAAAGGATCAAATAAAAATTATTCTCATCAATCTACACACAATACCCCATAATGACGAAGTGAAAACCGTTTTTTATTCATTTTAGCGAATGTATTAAAAATAAAATAAATAAATACCTTATTTACATAAGTATTCAGACCCTTTGCTATGAAACTAGAAATTGAGCTCAGGTGCATCCTGTTTCCATTGATCATCCTTGAGATGTTTCTCCAACTTGATTGGAGTCCACCTCTGGTAAATTCAATTGATTGGACATGACTTGGAAAGGCACACACTTGTCTATATAAGGTCCCACAGTTGACAGTGCATGTCAGAGCAAAAACCAAACCATGAGGTCAAAGGAATTGTCCGTAGAGCTCAGAGACAGGATTGTGTCGAGGCACAGATCTGGACAAGGGTATCAAAACATTTCTGGTCCCCAAGAACACGTAGCTTCCATCATTCTTAAATGGAAGGACTTTGGAACCAGCAAGACTCTTCCTAGCAATCGGGAGAGAAGGGCCTTGGTCAGGGAAATGACCAAGAACCCGATGGCCACTCTGATAGAGCTCCTGAGTTCTTCTGTGGAGATCATTCCGAAGAACAACAGTCTCTGCAGTACTCCACCAATCAGGTCTTTATGGTAGAGTGGCAAGACGGAAGCCACTCCTCAGGAAAAAGGCACATGACAGCCCGCTTAAAAAAAAGGCACAGACCAGAAACAAGATTCTCTGGTCTGATGAAACCAAAACTGAAGTCTTTGGAATGAATGCCAAGCTCCCACAGCATGATGCTGCCACCACCATGCTTCACCCTAGGGATGGTGCCAGGTTTCCTCCTCTGGCACCATCCTGGCACCAGGATGGTACCAACCTGATAGAGCTTGAGAAGATCTGCAGAGGAGAATGGGAGAAACTCCCCAAATACAGGTGATTCAACAAAGTGCTGAGTAAAGGGTCTGAATACTTATGTAAATGTGATATTAGTTTTTTTATTTTTAAAGATTAGCAAAAATAATTTTCTTTGATGATGGTGTATTGTGTATAGATTGATTGTTGAAAAAACGATTTAATCCATTTTAGAATAAGGCTGTAACGTAACAAAATGTGGAAAATGTCAAGGGGTCTGAATATTTTTCCAATGCACTGTCCATATAATAGCAGTGATGTATTCTCTATACCCGTTTTCCAGTTGGAAGTTATGCAAGGCAAGCTGCAAACAGTGTTTTCTAAACAATGGGAAGTTGGAGTTCGTCCGACATACTGGAATTTGTGAAGACATAAATTAAAAATGAATGTTTGCTTGGAACTTTATTTGTGAAAAGCATGCATTCACAATAATAGTTTTGCCTCAGAACTGCCCTCCCCCTTGTTTGGCATTTGACTAAAATAGAAAAGACAAAAAAATGTCTGATCAATGTGATAGGCCTATAATGTCACCATTGAGGGTAAAGTACTGGCTCTTTGAATTCCATAAGCATTAATTACCAAAGCACATTGTTATAGAGCTACAGTACCAATCCATCATAATGATCTGTGAGAGAAGAGGTCCCTGGTACTGGGAGGAGAGGATGGCAGGAAGGATAATAACACCGCCTTGGTGGCTAGGCTGCATTGTTTGTGGTCTTACTTTATAAATGTACTTTCCCTCCACAATATTGACTCTGTGAGGTTAGAAAAGGTCTTGGTCGTTCACTTGGTTCTCAGCTGTCACAGAACTCTGATAAGCTGTCTGGCCAGCTCTCATTGTGCAGCATGTAGCCAAGTAGTTAGAGAGGTGAGCCACCAACCTGAGAGTTGCCAGTTCGATTCCCTGTTCCGATGGGAACATTTGGTGGGAAGTGAGCTGGCAACCGGAGGGCTGTAGGTATCAAATCCTAAATCCTATCCTTGAGCAAGGCACTTTACTACCCCACCTCCCACCTATCAAGTGATGGACTTTAAACAAATACTGTACATGCCCGTCATTGAACAAACCCATGCCATGAATAGAAAGTGAACAAACACACCAATCACTTTCATCATTTTTTTAAACAATGAAAGCTCATTTACCAACAATTCTGAAAATGGATATAAAGCATTTTGGAATAAGACTCGTATGCATCATACTTAGAGAGAGTAGGCACAGTGATGGAACAGGGACCTTGAAAACTTCCCAGAATAAACTTCCTCAGGCAAGGTGTTAATGTAAGGATCAGGGATAATTGGGTTGTGAATCATTTGCACATTTTGCACTGTGGGTTCAATATAGAGCAACACAAGTAAGAAAAAAAGAGGTTAAAGTATGATGGATTAGCTATAAACCTCCAGGAGATTGAGACCTGCCTCTTTTAATATGCATATAATGTGGCAGTGACTTGCATGTATAATCTCAGAGCAAGCGCGAGAGCATGCTGGGGGGGAAAGGCCAACTGTTTGCAAAGCTTTTAAATGGCGCAGGGAGTTTGGCATAAATCACATTGCATAAATAATGTTGCAGGTTGCATTATTCATCTGGGATAGACACAAGCTAAACGTTTTACACAGAGCAGGATAATGGGAATCCCATTGATGGAACAGATTATATACTGTAGATTGTGTGCTGTGTGTGTGTGCACTCGCATTGTTATAATGCTCTCCAACCAAGGGTACTAATGAGACACAGATATACTGTACATCCCTGTCGATATGAAGATATATCATGTTGGTAAAGTCTTCCACTCAAATGATGATTGGTAGTGCATTTTGTGTGTGTGTGTGCTGGTGTGTGCATGTGTGTAGGCATGCATCTACATATCCGGGAAGAGTTTTCACTCTCAATTCCAAAATTCATCATTTAGAATTATGATGCTGTGGCAATATGGCCGGCATTTTCCTGCTTCCTATAACACCACAACTGACACAGGGAGAGAACACGAAGTACGATTATCTGTGAATCACTGATTCGTTTTTTCTTTTGGCCTTTACTCACATTAGAAAGCTAAGTCAGCAATCTTTCAAAGGTAATCTTCTCTCAGGGAACAAATATCCTACTTATTTCATGCTGGAATTAACCGTCATGACTTTGACACCCACTTAGTAATTTACAATAGGCTATAGCAGAGTGGAGACTTATATAATTTTAAAACCCTTTCACTTAATGTAGAATAACCTAGCTATGCTTATTTTTAGGAATCCTTAAGTCCATCAATGCTACTTTAGATTCTCCTATAACACTTCTGTCATTTGTTGTTTATACTGTAGATGCCTAGTACAATCCATGTTTACTGTGTGAGTGTACACTTTGTTTGCTCACCTGTAAAGGTACACTTCAGGTATCTAAGAGGAGATAAATAATATATATGTAGCGTAGAGATAACACGTCCTAGCAATATTCAAGCTTGTAAGTGAAGATGATGAAATAGATAGAGGGTATGAACATAAGCTATCCCATGCTTACTTTTTTGCTCATAGCACTGAATGTGTTTAAAAGAGATAAACAATATTGTGCTTCACTGTAAAGTTTCCTTGGTAATGGGATATATTCAGATAAAGTGGAGAGTTATGCTACAGTTTCCTACTGTATTATTCTGTATGTGCATTGAACAAACAAACAGAAACATACTCTCCCCAAAACATGTCATTTCTGATGCATGTCAGTAGCTAGGTTTCCATCCAATTGGAGACAGATTTTCATGTGAATATTCGAAAAGAAAATATGTCCATTCTCCCACCAGCGGTGTGTTTCCACCTAAAGGACTTACAGCAGATAAAAATCAGAGCGTGATGATGTAGTGCACACAAAATGTACTTTTCTGCTTAAGGTTTCATGTACCAAATAAAAATCTTAAGTTCAATGTGTTGCCATCTCATTTTCAATTCTACCAATAGTTTGACACCAAACCTTCCCTTAAATGGTCTTGGCACGTGTGCTCTAGCCAACAGCTTGTAGATACAGTGCTGTTCATCATAACTTATTTAATCTGTAGCCTAATAAACTGCATGGTTTCCTGAGTCGTAGAGGGAGGACTACACACAATGTCATCGCGTGACTCTAAGTTTACTTAGATATGGTTGTTACGTCAATATTTGTGCATAAAGGCGTTTCCACTGCAATTTCTCGCATAATTCATTTTACAGACACAAAAAGATCCCACCATGTCGAACGAGCAAATGATCTGTCGGCTTTCAGAAAATTGTACCGAAACGTACTGTTTTCATCACAGCTGTTGTGATTTTTTTATATATGGTATGACTTTACTCGCATAAAAACTGTAGATGGAAACGTGGTTAGCGCCTGCTTTCAAATTAGATTACATTACATGTTGCTTCCTTGCTCTCTCTTTTGGAGGTGTATTCATTGCTGATGTAAGCAATAGGGTAAGACCGTTGCCTTTCCTTCTTGATAAAATGAATTAGTCATGAATTTCCATGTTAAGATATTACCATCTTTTATCTGTACTTTTTTGCCCTAGTCTCTCAGTAATGTTTGGTGTTTGCAGCAACAAAGGTCAAACTCCACACACTGTACAAGCCAGTAAGGGTTTATTTACTTGTAGGCAGTGGCGTGTCCACCCCCCACCCTGAAATCTGATTGGCCACACCAGTGGCCCCCCAAGAAACTCTGAGATCTAAAAGGTTGTCTCTGAATATATTGATAATTTTGACCAAGACGCAATCTCACTGAAGAAAGCATCCGAGCTAGGCAAACAACACCCTCGGTCTTAGTATGTGTAAATCAAATCAAATCAAATCAAAGTTTATTTGCCACGTGCACCAAATGCTTACTTACAGGCTTTAACCAATAGTGCGGAGGAAGAAAAGTGTGTGTGTGTGTAGGTAAGTAAAGAAATAAATCAACAGTAAAACGACATTTGAAAATAAGAGTAGCAAGGCTATATACAGACACCTGTTAGTCAGGCTTATTGAGGTAGTATGTACATGTGGGTATCGTTAAAGTGACTATGCATATATGATGAACAGAGAGTAGGAATAGTGTAAAAAGAGGGATTGGCGGGTGGTGGGACACAATGCAGATAGCCCGGTTAGCCAATGTGCGGGAGCACTGGTTGGTCGGGCCAATTGAGGTAGTATGTACATGAATGTATAGTTAAAGTGACTATGCATATAAGATAAACAGAGAGTAGCAGCAGCGTAGAAGAGGGGTTGGGGGGGCACACAATGCAAATAGTCCGGGTAACCGTTCAGGAGTCTTATGGCTTGGGGGTAAAAACTGTTGAGAAGCCTTTTTGTCCTAGACTTGGCACTCCGGTACCGCTTGCCATGTGGTAGTAGAGAGAACAGTCTATGACTGGGGTGGCTGGGGTCTTTGACAATTTTCAGGGCCTTCCTCTGACACTGCCTGGTGTAGAAGTCCTGGATGGCAGGCAGCTTTGCCCCAGTGATGTACTGGACCGTACGCACTACCCTCTGAAGTGCCTTGCGGTCGGAGTCCGAGCAATTGCCGTGCCAGGCAGTGATGCAACCGGTCAGGATGCTCTCGATGTTGCAGCTGTCGAACCTTTTGAGGATCTCAGGACCCCTGCCAAATCTTTTTGTTTCCTGAGGGGGAATAGGCTTTGTCGTGCCCTCTTCACGACTGTCTTGGTGTGTTTGGACCATTCTAGTTTGTTGTTGATGTGGACACCAAGTAATTTGAAGCGCTCAACCTGCTCCACTACAGCCCCGTCGATGAGAATGCGGACGTGTTCGGTGCTCCTTTTCCTGTAGTCCACAATCATCGCCTTAGTCTTGGTTACGTTGAAGGATACGTTGTTATTCTGGCACCACCCGGCCAGGTCTCTGACCTCCTCCCTATAGGCTGTCTCGTCGTTGTCAGTGATCAGGCCTACCACTGTTGTGTCGTCAGAAAACTTAATGATGGTGTTGGAGTCATGCCTGGCCATGCAGTCGTGGGTGAAAAGGGAGTACAGGAGGGGACTGAGCACGCACCCCTTGGGAGCTCCAGTGTTGAGGATCAGCGTGGCAGATGTGTTGCTACCTACCCTCACCACCTGGGGGCGGACCGTCAGGAAGTCCAGGATCCAATTGCAGAGGGAGGTGTTTAGTCCCAGGTTCTTTAGCTTAGTGATGAGCTTTGAGGGTACTATGGTGTTGAACGCTGAGCTGTAGTCAATGAATAGCATTCTCACATAAGTGTTCCTTTTGTCCAGGTGGGAAAGGGCAGTGTGGAGTGCAATAGAGATTGCATCGTCTGTGGATCTGTTTGGACGGAATGCAAATTGGAGTGGGTCTCGAGTTTCTGCGATAATGGTGTTGATGTGAGCCATTACCAGCCTTTCAAAGCACTTCATGGCTACGGACATGAGTGCCACGGGTCTGTAGTCATTTAAGCAGGTTGCCTTTGTGTTCTTGGGCACAGGGACTATGGTGGTCTGCTTGAAGCATGTTGGTATTACAGACTCAATCAGGGACATGTTAAAAATGTCAGTGAAGACACCTGCCAGTTGGTCAGCACATGCCCGGAGCACACGTCCTGGTAATCCATCTGGCCCCACAGCCTTGTGTATGTTGACCTGTTTAAATGTCTTACTCACGTCGGCTACGGTGAGCGTGATCATACAGTCATCCGGAACAGCTGATGCTCTCATGCATGCCTCAGTGTTGCTTGCCTCGAAGCGAGCATATAAGTGATTTAGCTCGTCTGGTAGGCTCGTGTCACTGGGCAGCTCGCGGCTGTGCTTCCCTTTGTAGTCTGTAATAGTTTGCAAGCCCTGCCACATCCGATGAGCGTCGGAGCCGGTGTAGTATGATTCAATCAAGCCCTGTATTGACGCTTTGCCTGTTTGATGGTTCGGGATTTCTTGTAAGCTTCCGGGTTAGAGTCCCGCACCTTGAAAGCGGCAGCTCTACCCTTTAGCTCAGTGCGAATGTTGCCTGGTTGGGGTATGTACGTACAGTCACTGTGGGGACGACGTCCTCAATGCACTTATTGATAAAGCCAGTGACTGATGTGGTGTATTCCTCAATGTCATCGGAGGAATCCCGGAACATGTTCCAGTCTGTGATAGCATAACTGTCGTTTAGCATCTGCCTCATCTGACCATTTTCTTTATAGACCGAGTCACTGGTTCTTCCTGCTTTAATTTTTGCTTGTAAGCAGGAATCAGGAGGATAGAGTTGTGGTCAGATTTACAAAATGGAGAGCAAGGGAGAACTCTGTACGCATCTCTGTGTGTGGAGTATAGGTGATCTAGAATTTGTTTCCCTCTGGTTGCATTTAACATGTTGATAGAGACTTGGTAGAACTGATTTAAGTTTCACTGCATTAAAGTCTCCGACCACTAGGAGCGCCGCCTCTGGGTGAGTGGTTTCATTTCCTTATACAGCTGGCTGAGTGCGGTCATAGTGCCGGCATCTGTCTGTGGTGGTAAATAAACAGCCACGAAAAGTATTTCTGAGAACTCTCTAGGCAAGTAGTGTGGCCTGCAATTTATCATAATATACTCTACTTCAGGCGAGCAAAATCTAGAGACTTCCTTATATTTCGTGCACCAGCTGTTGTTTACAAATATGCACAGACCACACCCCCTCGTCTTACCGGAGTGTGCTGTTCTATCCTGCCGGTGCAGCGTGTATCCCGCTAGCTGAATATCCATGTCGTCATTCAGCCACAATTCCGAGAAACATAGGATATTACAGTTTTTGATGTCCCGTTGGTAGGATATTCGTGATCGTACCTCGTCTAGTTTAGTGTCCAATGATTGCACGTTGGCGAGTAATATTGACGGTAACAGCAGCTTTCCTAGTTGCCTTCTGCGGGTCCGGATGAGGCATACGGCTCTTCTTCCTCTGTTTCGCTTCCTTTTGTGAATAATTTGGATCTCTACCCTGTGGGGTGTTTGGAGAATATCGCGTGAGTCCTGCTTGCTGCTGCTGTTGTTGTTGAAAAAATCTTAGTCTAATCCGAGGTGAGTGATCGCTGTTCTGATATCTAGAAGCTCTTTTCTGACGTAAGATACGGTTGCAGAAACATAATAACGTACAAAATCATTTACAAATATTGCGAAAAAAACACATAATAGCGCAACTGGTTAGGAGACCGTAAAAAACGGCGGCCATCTCCTCCGGCGCCATTTTTTGTAGCCCATGTATCTGATGCTGTCTGGCCAAAAAGAGCATCACATGTCATATTACTTTTAGCCAGACAGCATCAGATACATGGGCTACACATGGGATACACTTTCTCCAGTGAGAGATTCAGTCTCTTGTGAATTGAAGAAGAAGTATGAAACACATATGGACACAAATAAGAAATAATTGGATATGTGTTATTTCTGTTTTTATTAATATTTTTGGTGCCACTACACCCCACTTTGTAGGCAGAATGTCATTATGTCAACACTTAGGGTGTTTGTTATAGAGGTCCCTATCCGTGTTGCCCAGCAACAGCCCCAAAACATCACTGTTCTAGAGGAGATCTGCATGGAGGAATGGGCCAAAATACCAGTAACAGTGTGTGAAAACCTTATGAAGACTTACAGAAAACGTTTGACCTCTGTCATGTGTACCTATGATGAAAACTAGAGGCCTCTCTCATCTTTTTAAGTGGGATGACTTGCACAATTGGTGGCTGACTAAATACTTTTTTGCCCCACTGTATAAAGGTAATACATTTGTTATTTTTTTTTATTTTTTATCAAAATGTGTTTATTTGGGCAGAAATCCCTTCTGGAACATGTGAAATGTCATGTGCCTTAATAACAAACTTGTATGCCATCTGTAAATATGTAAATAAGAGTCATTCTAGAGCTGGCGGCCCAGCCAAACTGAGCAGTCGGGGGAGAAGGGACTTATTCAGGGAGGTGACCAAGAATCCGAAAGTCACTCTGATAGAGCTCTAGAGTTCCTCTGTGGAGATAGGAGAACCTTCCAGAAGGACAACCATCTCTGCAGCATTCCACCAATCAGGCTTTTATGGTAGAGTGGCCAGACGGAAGCCACTCCTCAGTAAAAGGCACATGACAGCCCTCTTGGAGTTTCTCAAAAGGCACCTAAAGACTCAGACCATGAGAAACAAGATTCTCTGGTCTGATCAAACCAAGATTGAACTCTTTGGCATGAATGCCAATTGCCACGTCTGGAGGAAATCTGGCACCATCCCTACAGTGAAGCATGGTGGTGGCAGAATCATGCTGTGGGGATATTTTTCAGAGGCAGGGACTGAGAGACTAATAAATGGAAAGATGAACAGAGCAAAGTACAGAGAGATCCTTGATGAAAACCTGCTCCAGAGTGCTCCGGATCTCAGACTTGGGCGAAGGTTCACCTTCCAACAGGACATCGACCCTAAGCACACACCGAAAACAACGCAGGAGTGGCTTTGGGACAAGTCTCTGAATGTTCATGAGTGGCCCAGCCAGAGCCCGGACTTGAAACCGATCGAACATCTCTAGAGAGACCTGAAAATAGCTGTGCAGTGACGCTCAAGTAACAGACACATCTCAACATCAACTGTTCCGAGGAGACTGCGTGAATCAGACCTTTATGGTCGAAATGCTGCGACGAAACCACTACTAAAGGACAATAATAAGAAGAGCGTTGCTTGGGCCAGGAAACACGAGTAATGGACATTAGACTGGTGGAAATCTGTCCTTTGGTCTGATGAGTCCAAAATTGTTTTGTTTTTTTCCAACCGCCATGTCTTTGTGAGACGCAGATGAGGTGAACGGATGATCTCTGCATGTGTGGTTCCCACCGTGAAGCATGAAGGAGGTCGTGTGATTGTGTGGGGGTGATTTACTGGTGACACTCTCAGTGATTTATTTAGAATTCAAGGGACACTTAACCAGCATGGCTAACAAAGCATTTTGCAGCGATACACCATCCCATCTGGTTTGAGCTACCATTTGATTTTCAACAGGACATTGACCCAACACACCTCCAGGCTGTGTAAGGGCTATTTGATCAAGAAGGAGAGTGATGGAGTGCTGCATCAAATGATCTGGCCTCCACAACCAACTGACCTCAACCCAATTGAGTTGGTTTTGGATGAGTTTGACCGCAGAGTGAAGGAAAAGCAGCCAACAAGTGCTCATCATATATGGGAACTCCTTCAAGACTGTTGGAAAAGCATTCCAGGTGAAGCTAGTTGAGAGAATGCCAAGAGTGTGCAACGCTGTCATCGAGGCAAAGGTTGGCTACTTTGAAAAATCTTAAATATAAAACATATTTTTATTTGTTTAACACTTTTTTGGTTACTGCGTAATTCCATATGTGTTATTTCATAGTTTTGATGTCTTCACTATTATTCTACAATGTAGAAAATATTAAAATAAATACACTTCTGAATGAGTTGGTGTCCAATTTCTGACTGGTACTGTACATTTGCAAAAATGTATAAAACCTGTTTTTGCTTTGTCATAATGGGGTATTGTGTGTGGATTGATGAGGGGAAAAACAATTTAATCCATTTCAAAATGTGGAAAAATTGAAAAAAAAGTGGTCTGAATACTTTCCGAATGCACTGTAAATGGTAAACTGTCTGGGCTAGTTTCTCTCCTCTGAAGCAGGAGCCAGGGGACAGTATAAACACCCAGTCTTTCAAAATAAATTGGAGGCCCCTCACCCTTCAATGTTGCGATGAATATTGGCTAAATGTATTTGTCATAGAATTAAAAAGCTTGTTACCGGATATTATTCATCAAGGTCAGACAGGATTCCCAAAATGAATATATATTGGCGACAACATTATACAATGATTTGAAATAATTATAAACTATGAGAATACATTGAAACCAGGCACAATCTTTAAAGAAGATTTTGAGAAAGGCTAGAATTTATTTATAAGTGCATGGATTATTTCAATTTTGGAGAATCTCATAAAATTGATAAGAGTAATGTATAACACTAATTTATGTACAATTATAAATAATGGTTATTTCTCTGAGAATTTTGAATTGCCAAGATGTTTAAAACAAGGTTGCCCTCTATCACCATACTTGTTTGTTATTGCCATTTCATTTTTAGCTATAATAATCAGATCCCATGATAAAATGAAGGTGTTTGAAAATAATGCATTAGAAACAAAGGTATCAATGTATGCTGATGATTCAAGTTTTCAAGTGATTCAAGGGTCTGATTGAGGACCTGGAGAGTTTCTCCAGTTTATCTGGACTAAAACCCAACTATGATAAGTGTATTATATTATGGATTTTGTAACGGCGTTCTTCGTTTGTGGAAATAGAGTCGGACCGAAATGCAGCGTGTTGGTTACTCATGACTTTAATGAATGAAATGCGGTACATGAAATAACTCAGAATACAAAAACAACAAACAGAACGTGAAACTAATTACAGCCTATCTGGTGACTACAACACAGAGACAGGAACAAACACCCACGAAATACCAAGCGAAACTCAGGCTGCCTAAATACGGTTCCCAATCAGAGACAACGAAAGCACCTGACTCTAATTGAGAATCGCCTCAGGCAGCCAAGCCTATACCACACCCCTAATCAGCCGCAATCCCAAATAATACAAACCCCAATACGAAACATAACATATAAACCCATGCCACACCCTGGCCTACCCAAACATATGACAAAAACACAAAATACAATGACCAAGGCGTGACAGAACCCCCCCCCCCTAAGGTGCGGACACCCGGACGCACCTCAAGAGCATAGGGAGGGTCCGGGTGGGCGTCTGTCCATGGTGGCGGTTCTGGCTCGGGACGTGGACCCCACTCCATTAATGTCCTTGTTCCTCCCCTTCGCGTCCTGGGATAATCCACCCTCGCCGCCGACCATGGCCTAATAGTCCTCACCCAGATCCCCACATAACTGAGGAGCCGCTCGTAACAGAGGGGCAGCTCGGGACAGAGGGGCAGCTCGGGACAGAGGGGCAGCTCGGGACAGAGGGGCATCTCGGGACAGAGGCAGCTCGGAACTGAGGGGAAGCCCGAGAGGACCGAGGGGATGCCCGGGACCGAGGGGATGCCCGGGACCGAGGGGAAGCCCGGGACCGAGGGGAAGCCCGGGACCGAGAGGAAGCCCGGGACTGAGAGGAATCCCAGTACTGAGAGGAAGCTCAGTACTGAGATGAAGCTCAGACAGGTAGTAGGCTCCGGTAAATCCTGGCTGGCTGGCGGAACTGGAAGATTCTGGTTGTCTGGCAGATCTGGAAGAGACTGGTTGTCTGGCAGATCTGGAAGAGACTGGTTGTCTGGCAGATCTGGAAGAGACTGGTTGTCTGGCAGATCTGGAAGAGACTGGTTGTCTGGCAGATCTGAGGGCTAAAACTATTAAAAATCAAGGCATTAAACCTCTTTCTTAAAGCTTCTATTATACTGAAACTGTATCTAAATCCAAACTGGTTTTCCAGCAGGCACAAAAGGGGGCTCTTTGCTTAGATACAGATTAAAACCATCAATTTATGGTGGATTAACAATGGAACCCGGTTTAAAGTATCCATACAGAGTTGGCTACAATTCCAATTTTATCCTCCAGTACAGGCAGAACATATATTACAGCAAATAATATGGCTAAACTCCAATGTACTGACAGCAGATAAATCCATTTTCTTGAAGAGAATGTATAAGGATGGCATCATGTTTATGAATGACATAGTAAGCAATGACACTAAAATTGTTACACAAGCAATTAATCAAGATTTATGGAGAATTATAACTAACTCATTGCAGCTCTGCCATAAAGATGGAAGTGGCAATTACTTGAAAGAGGAAGAAATAAATTGGTTTGTTTGCCACCAATTAAAAATCATAAATGGCTTAAAATGACCAGTATAAATCTTAAAATGTATCAGTTTCACTGACGGTGAAGACGGTTGGCAACTATGCTGCATAAAATGCAAGATAATTGGGAACAGATTTTCAATGTCTCAATACCATGGGAATGGGTTATGAACTAATTGACCCATCAATCTGTTATTTTCAATTGAATCTATTATATATAAAAAAGCTCAGTGTATGGGACATTGAACACGCGGAAACAGACTCAATAGAGCTCCTCTTTTGGTACTGTTCATCAGTGGCTTGTTTTTGGAGTCAGACCTGCAAACTGTATATTTGGGGGATTTGAAGGACCACAGTCTGTAAATAAGAAATATAATTTTGTTCTTGGGTAAAATGTTTATTGTTGGAGCAATTTTGTCAGAAATGTTGCAGATTGGGAGGTTCAAGTCCCTAGAGAGACACCATAGTATAATGGATGGATGTATTGCAAGAGAAAGGCATGATGATTAACTGGGAAACATGGGTTGATCAACTGGGAAACATAGGTTGATCTGTGGCTGTCTGAAGTTTGGAATTAATGAGTAGGAATAAATACATACACACATGCACAGTATAAATGTTTGAGGTCCTCCAATCAGGGGTGAGTGTGGGGATGTGATTATTTTATGTTTTGTGTTTATTCCTGTTTTGGTTTCACACTGTGAGCGGTGTGTGTGCTGGTCCTGGTAGTTTGGGTGCGCTCACTTCCATGCCTGCATGGGCGTCCTCCCCGCCCTTGGAAAATCCCTTTGGGGTGGGGGCTAAGCCCTGCCGGCTTCACGGGCGGGTGGGGGCGAACACACCCACTGACCAGAGATCCCACTGATGGGAGTGGCCATTTGTATTGTTTTATATTGTATTGTTTTTTTTATGTCTTTTTTAGAACAGGGAAATGTACCAAACCTAAGCTGAATCATTAATGCGTTTAACAATCATTATTTTATTTTAAAAATACACCTGGCATCTATTAAGGTTCAACATTTTATTGCCCCCCTAAACTGGGTTTGTGCTCACCTTTGCCACCCCATAAAACAAATTCTGGACACGCCACTGCTTGTTGGAACATGGATGTCACCACGAAACACTGAATGAATATTGAGATGAAGATTACCGTTGGTCTACATTGATAAAACCGTATGTCTTAGTTATGTTTTACTCTCTGTTTGCAGAGCTCAGGGCAGTAGACCCATTGATATACCCCAAGGAAGGCTTAACATTTACTATAATTAAAGTCTTTCCAGCTATACACTGAGTATACAGAACATTAAGAACACTGCTCTTTCCATGACACAGACTGACCAGGTGAATCCAGGTGAAAGCTATGATCCCTTATTGATGTCACCTGTTAAATCCACTTAAAGCAGTGTAGATGAAGGGGAGGAGGCAGGTTAAAGGATGTTTAAGCCTTGATACAATTGGGACGTGGATTGTATATATATGCCATTCAGAGGGTGAATGGGCAAGACAAAATATTTAAGTGCCTTTGAACGTGTATGGTAGTAGGTGCCAGGCGCACCTACGAGGTGCCAGGTCCATGGTGGCGGCTCCGGCGCGGGACGTGGACCCCACTCAATCACTGTCTTAGTCCCTCCTCCTCGCGTCCTTGGATAGTCCACCCTCGCCGCTGACCATGGCCTAGTAGTCCTCACCCAGAACCCCACTGGACTGAGGAGCAGATCGGGACTGAGGGGCAGCTCGGGACTGAGGCAGCTCGGGACCGAGGGGAAGCTCGGCACCGAGAGGAAGCTCGGCACCGAGAGGAAGCTCGGCACTGAGAGGAAGCTCCGGCAGGTAGCTGAATCCGGCAGATCCTGGCTGGCTGGCGGTTCTGGCAGATCCTGGCTAACTGGTGGATCTGGAAGAGTCTGGCTGACTGGCGGATCTGGAAGAGTCTGGATGACTGGCGGATCTGGAAGAGTCTGGCTGACTGGCGGATCTGGAAGAGTCTGGCGGATCCTGGCAGACTGACGGATCTGGCTGCTCCACGCTGACTGGCGGCTCTGGCTGCTCCACGCTGACTGGCGGCTCTGGCTGCTCCATGTAGACAGCTCTGGCGGCTTCTTACAGACTGGCAGCTCTGGCGGCTCCGTGCAGACTGGCAGCTCCGTGCAGACTGGCAGCTCCATGCAGACTGGCAGCTCCTTGCAGACTGACAGCTCTTTGCAGACTGACAGCTCCTTGCAGACTGACAGCTCTGGCTGCTCCATGCAGACTGACAGCTCTGGCTGCTTCATGCAGACTGGCAGCTCCATGCAGACTGGCAGCTCTGGCTGCTCCATGCAGACTGGCAGCTCTGGCTGCTCCATGCAGACTGGCAGCTCCATGCAGACTGGCAGCTCCATGCAGACGGGCAGCTCTGGCTGCTCTATGCAGACTGGCAGCTCTATGCAGACTGGCAGCTCAGGCTGCTCCATGCAGGCTGGCAGCTCTGGCTGCGCTGAACAGGCAGGAGACTCCAGCAGCGCTGTAGAGGAGGAAGGCTCTGACTGCGCTGAACAGGTGGGAGACTCCGACAGCGCTGGAGAGGAGGAAGGCTCTGATAGCGCTAGACAGGCGAGGTGCACTGAAGGCCTGGTGCGTGGTGCTGGCACTGGTGGTACTGGACCGAGGACACGCACAGGAAGCCTGGTGCGGGGAGCTGCCACCGGAGGGCTGGTGTGTGGAGGTGGCATAGGATGGGCTAGACCGTGAAGGCGTACTGGAGATCTTGAGAGCAGTGCTGGCACAGGACGTGCAAGGCTAGGGATGTGCACAGGAGGCCTGGTGCGTGAGGCTGGCACCAACTTCACCAGCCGACTAACACGCACCTCAGGGACGAGTATGGAGCGCTGACCCAGGTGCCATCAAATCCCCAACACGCTCCGTCGGGCGAATTCCATGTATAAAACACCAACACAGCAACTCCCTCATTACTCTCTCCTCCAATTTCCCCATTAACAGGGCGTGACAACTATAATGTTACAAAACTTGCAAAAGCGGAAGGGGCTGAATACTTTGCGAATGCACTGCAGGCCACAGGAGGTTGGTGGCACCTTAATTGGGGAGGACGGGCTCGTGGTCATGGCTGGAGCAGAAGAGGTGGAATGGTATCAAATACATCAAACAAATGGTTCCATGTGTTTGATGCCATTCCATTTGCTCTGTTCCAGCCATTATTATGAGCCATTCTCCCCTCAGCAGCCTCCACAGATATAGGCCTATTGCAGCTCTGATTGCTTATTCCGCACCGGTCTGCCTAGAGTACGGGCTGAGTCGTGCTTAATAATGCAATAGAGTCCTACTCCAATGAGTTCTGCCTACAACAAAATCTATTGTAGTTCATTTAGCATTCTAAGTCTTGCATAGTTCCTTTGTTTGGTTATGTTGCGTTGAGAGTGGCTGTTATTGCATTGATTCGATCACAATTGTCACAGTAAAGGGAAACGTTGATGGTGTTAACTAACAGAGAAAATTCTAGAAAGTTGAGTGAAGTTCAATCTTGTGCTGCTCTACGTGGGCTGATACTGTATTTGTGCTGCTGCTGTCTCGGGGCTACTGCGGGCCAGCGCAGGTGTGCAGCTTAGAGGGAACATTGCTTTTAGGTGTTCCTAATGTTTGCTCTACTCTGTAGCGTTAGCTAATTTTCCATAAATGTTGAATTACAGAGGTTGAGACAACGTAGAGATTCTGAACAGATATTTACAACGCTGTGTGAAGGACACATGGAGGAGAAAAGCAAGACTTTTCACTATAACATGAGATATATGCTGTTATATAAAACCTATTATCTCGTGTTCTCTTTTGAAAAGCTGATGGAGCTCCCCCATCTTGAAGATCTACGAAGGAAGATGGTCTCTCTTTCTCTCTCGCTCACACACTCTCTGTCTCAGGGTGTTTTTTTTACAATGTTGACCTGCAAAGTGCTATTAGGGTTGCATCATTTCAAAGGTATTAGGGACAATGAAATATTGACCTTTAACCAACATCCTTTGGTTTTTAAATG